>NC_090767.1:24204001-24211501 GCF_036898095.1 Palaemon carinicauda
AAGACAGTGGAAGACCATGGTACAGAGGCTATCGTACTACCTAAGATTAGAGAACAATGGTTTGATTTTGGAGAGTCCTTCTACTAGAAGAGCTGCTTACCATACCTAGAGTCTCTTCTAGCCTTACAAAGAGAAAAGTTGCCACTGAACAATTACAGTGAAGTAAGAAGAATTGCTTGGTAATCTCAGTGTTGTCCGGTGTATGAGGACAGAGGAGCATGTGTCAAGAATAGGCCAGACTATTCGTTGTGTGTGTGCGTAGGCAAGGGGGAAAATAAACCGTAACCAGAGAGAAGGATCCAATGTAGTCCTGTCTGGCCAATCAAAAGACCAAAACACCACTAATATAAAACACCATTAATATAAATTTAAACCAATTATTATTATTATTATTATTATTATTATTCTCGAAATGTTTTAAACGTCATAAATTCTGTCTGACCAAAGATCTGGCGGTAACTTTAGTTTCGGTAACCGTTTTAAAAGTTATATACGCTCTCTGAATTATAGTCTTCTGGGAGCGGTAAATTTAGGCATTAAGACAAGGAGGAAGAAGTAAATGTTTAAATTCTTTTTTTTTTTTAACACTTCCTAAAACTCTCATTTACGTATATATTCGATTTAATAATTATTTAAAATTTTAATACCAATAATATGATGTTAATCCACTTCGATTTTCGCGTCTAACAGCGATATAATGAATAACACTTTATACGATAATATCTATTTATATTTTAGTTACTCCAATGGAGGACGAATTATATTAGAGAATATGCATAATTAAATTATCGTACGTGCGTTTAATGAGCTGTTATTATTATTATTATTATTATTATTATTATTAGTAGTAGTAGTAGTAGTAGTAGTATTAGTATTATTATTATTATTATTATCATTATTATTAGTATTAGTATTATTATTATTATTGTTGTTGTTGTTTTTACAAGATGCAACCATATAGGAAAGCAATATATAAGCTAAATAGAGATATTTGCATATGATTAAAATAACTTATATATGAATATATAAATACAAACACACACACACACACACACACACATATATATATATATATATATATATATATATATATATATATATATCGATATATATATATATATATACATATATATATATGTATATATACATATATATATATATGTATATATATATATATATATATATATATATATATATATATTTATATATATATATGTATATATATATAAATATATATATATATATATATATATATATATATATATATATATCGTTTCCTTAGTAGTTCCAACGTTGTATGTACATACATGGATTCATACACAAAAAGGGAAACGGTTTTTAAATTCAACTCGACGTCATTGTTCGCAAACTGTTATAACCATTAAATTAACCCTTTAACACTTTGCCAACTTTGGTCGTGTTTTGTTACGCAATTAGTTTACATTTCATAGCCATACAGAAAAATTCATTTCATTTTATATGAAGGAACTTGAATTTTTTTTTTAATTTATAGATATAAGTACAGAATACACGTGCACTCATTGTGTGTATAGTATATATACTGTATATACAGTGTGTATATATATATATATATATATATATATATATATATATATATATATATATATACATATGCTGTATATTACATAATGTGTGTGTAATGCACTGTGTATACAGTATATATATATATATATATATATATATATATATATATATATATATATATATATATATATATATGCTGTATATTACAGAATGTATGTATAGCAATAGCACAGTATATATATATATATATATATATATATATATATACATACATATATATATATATATATATATGTGTGTGTGTATATGCATACATTATTAATTTGTTTAATTTGTCCTAACAAAAATAGCTTCAATAAACTCTTAATAAACCAATTCTTTCCTATTTACTACAAAATAAAAAATATTTGACAAATTATTACAGCAGATCCTACATTCCACTCATCACACCTAACGACCTAATAAGTCCCCTTTCCACCCCACAGCACAACGGCCAAGGCACCGACACGGAGCAGCCCTCCCCAGCCGGGGCGCCCCCTTCAGTAGGAACCCCTGGGGAGTTCTCCATCAGCCAAGACGACTCCAGGCACTACAGGCTTCTGGCCGTCCGCATAGACGAGGTGTCTCGAGTTATATTCCCCTCGGCTTTCCTCCTCTTCAATATCGTTTACTGGTCTTATTACATGTCTCACCGTCAATGAAATAGGATCCCTCGTGCACACACATTCATACTTGCATTCGTCTCCTGCCTCTGAAAGATTGAGGGGGTCCAATAGCTGATAGCATAAAGGAATCGGTGACTTAATGGTCTCTCTCTCTCTCTCTCTCTCTCTCTCTCTCTCTCTCTCTCTCTCTCTCTCTCTCTCTCTCTCTCTGGGTCACACACTTTCGAAAAGAATATTAAAAAGGAATATTTTGAAGTCACTCCCATAGCTGATAGCAGAAAGGAATCAGTGACTTAATTCTCTCTCTCTCTCTCTCTCTCTCTCTCTCTCTCTCTCTCTCTCTCTCTCTCTCTCTCTCTCTCTGGGTCACACTTTCGAAAAGAATATTAAAAAGGAATATTTTGAAGTCACTCCCATTGCTGATAGCAGAAAGGAATCAGTGACTTAATTCTCTCTCTCTCTCTCTCTCTCTCTCTCTCTCTCTCTCTCTCTCTCTCTCTCTCTTTGGGTCATACACTTTCCAAAAGAATAATATTAAAGAGAAATATATTAAAATCACTCCGATAGCTGATAGGAGAAAGGAATCAGTGACTTAATGCTCTCTCTCTCTCTCTCTCTCTCTCTCTCTCTCTCTCTCTCTCTCTCTCTCTCTCTCTCTCTCTCTCTCTCTCTCTCTCTCTCTCGATACCTGGGTCACATACTTTGGTAGAAATAATATTAAATGAATAATACTAAAGAGGAATATATTGAAATCACTCCGATAGCTGATAGGAGAAAGGAATCAGTGACTTAATGCTCTCTCTCTCTCTCTCTCTCTCTCTCTCTCTCTCTCTCTCTCTCTCTCTCTCTCTCTCTCTCTCTCTCTCTCTCTCTCTCTCTCTATACCTGGGTCATACACTTTCCAAAGGAATAATATTAAAAAGAAATATATTGAAATCACTTCGATAGCTGATAGCAGAAAGGAATCAGTGACTTAATGGGCTCTCTCTCTCTCTCTCTCTCTCTCTCTCTCTCTCTCTCTCTCTCTCTCTCTCTCTCTCTCTCTCTCTCTCTCTCTCTCTCTCTCTCTCTCTCTCTCTCTCTCTCTCTATCGACTTGTGTCACGCTTCCGAAGAGATTATTATTAAAAAGAAATATTTTCAAACTATTGAAAACTCCGATGAATATTTTCTCGAGACGATTTTATCGTATTAATTTTTTATTTTATTTCGAAACAATGAGCTTTACTCTCTTGATAAAAGGTAATTACTGTATGTGTTAAATAAGTATTTTAAAACCTTATTTATGATATGAATTTGCCAAAGATAAAGAAAAAAAAATAGGGTTAGACACCAGATGTTCGTAGAGCATCGAAGATGAGAACTTATAACATTTTTTCCAATTTTTATAAAAAACAATTAATATTATATTATATATTAAGGAGAGATGACTAGTGTTTATTCGAATGTGTAGTTGATCGAGATGATGAGTAAAAAACTAAAGATGAAAAGTCGTTTAGATATGAAAAATGTTTCAGATATTTTGTTTCATCCGTTAAAAAAGTAGTTTAGAAATGAAAAATATTTCAGATATTTTGTTTCGTAAGTAATAGATCAATAATTGAAATTATGTCAAATATATAAAAAAATTTTATATCACTATATAATAGTTGATAAGGCTTATTATGTATTTAGATATGATAACCGAAATAGTAATCACACAAAACATTATTACGAGGTAAAATAAGTTCAAAAGGTTTGTGCCTGAAAACTCTACATTATTTTCAACATTCCATAAATTCCATGAAATATTACCGCCTTAAAAAGGTGAGCAACATGCAAGAAATTCCAATATTAAAAAACGAAAGGATTCCATAAAATGTGAAAAAAAAATCTATTATGACATTATTTAAATACATAAGCACGACTTTATAATATCGATGAGATTGGATGATTGATTGATATAGAGAAATGATTTCATAAAATGTCAAAATTTAAACACCTATCATGACCTTATCTAAATACTTATACACGACTTTATAATATAGATAAGATTGATTGGTTGATTAATAAAGATTTTTTTTTAGCATCCTGATATCGAGGGTAATTGACGCCAATATCTTTTATTATGATTAAAGAATAAAATTAAATTCAATTTAAAACCATAAAAGCGAAAATGTTCATTTAAAATTGAAATACCTTTCAGAAGACCTGCTTCTGAAATAAATTTAAAAATCCAACCAGTACAAACGTTCAGCACATAATGCCGCTGCCATAGAACAACACATCCTGCCCATGAATCTTGGCAAGGAGCACGAGAACAACAGCAGATATAATCTTATACAATCATGTAAACAAAATGACTCATAATATTCCCAAAGAACGTATATATACGTGTATAAGACAGCTGAATGACAAATTAATAAAATGAGTAATTATGTTCGAATACATTAACAAAAACAGCTTCAAAAATCGCAAACAAACACATAAATGGATAAATAAAAAACAGAAGTCAAAATCTCATCCAAATTTGTAAAAAACAAAACATATATCATAATATTAAATTGATATATAAACAATGACACCTTCCACGATCTTAAATGAGCAAGATTACATGAACTCTAAAGATTAAATTAATTGTTATAATGAGCTTATCTGGCCGGGTAAACAAAAGCCGTCATCACTGTGAAATAAAACAAAAGACAGTCTGGTAAAAGTAATACATGAAGGTTCAAACCATTTATAATTCTGTGAGATATCACTGATTCAAAAAGTTTATGCCCATTAGAACATGATAAGGAATTCTAACTGTAAATCTGAAGATTCAAAAGTATAAATTGTCCAAAAGTTCTATCGTTCGCCAAATGATAAGGAGTTTCCACTACAATTTTGGGAAAATGAATTATAAAGTGTTCAAAGTTTAAATCACTTTCGCTTTATTTCGTTTTATCGTTGTAACGAGGGATCTTATTAAGCCTTTGGCAGTTTGCATCTTATTCATTCTTGGCCTAATTACACGTGGCATACCGTGGGCATATATATATATATATATATATATATATATATATATATGTTTATATATATATATATTTATATATATACATATATATATATATATATATATATATATATACATATGCATATATATGTATATATATATTTATTTATATATATCATATACAAATATACTATATATATAATATACACACTAAATATATATATATAGGCCTATATATATATATATATATATATATATATATATATATATATATATATATATATATATATATATACATATACAAACATACTTACATACATGCGCGTGTATAGCTTATGAGAAGAGAGAGAGAGAGAGAGAGAGAGAGAGAGAGAGAGAGAGAGAGAGAGAGAGAGAGACTAAGAATAAATAGGGTATTATATCCATTAAGCTTATATTCCTTGTTTTCCTGATAGGAAGATGTCCCTTTCCTCCATATGTCTCAAAAGGACTCAAACAGAGACAGGGAAATAGGATATGTTGATCCATGCTTATAGTCACAAGATGTGAAGAGAATAAACGATAAGTGATAAGTGATAAATGATATGTAATATAATGATATTCATCCTGAAAAGGTAGGGAAATATTTGTCTCACCGGAAGATCAAGTTAGATGAGGGAAAGAGTTTGAGCCAATTTAGAAACTATATGTTTTAATACGCAGATTGATTATTTCTAATCAAACCTAGCCCACAAGCACACACAAACGCCCACACATGTATATATTATAGCAGTGGATATATATATACATACATATATATATATATATATATATATATATATATATATATATCAATAAATATATATATATATATATATATATATATATATATATATATATGCATATATATATGTATATATATATATATATATATATACTCACATATATATGTATATATATAAACATATATATATATATATATATATATATATATTCATATATATATATATATATATATATATATATATATATACATACATACATATATATATATATATATATATATATATATATATATTACAGTATATATGTACACATAAGTGTCTGTAATAATACACATAAAGATTGGGGGAATCTTTATAATATACTAGTAAAAATGTTAAAACTAACTCACCATAAAAATCATTCACATCATCCTACACTTTGTATCATATCAAAATGGAAATAAATACGGCCAAATAAAAGTAAAATTCCATTTACATCCACCAAAGCTTCGATTAATATTTTGATTTAGTTCTCCGGTGGGGAAGACGCCATTTAAGAGATTGGACCTGTCTCGAAATCTTCGAGTAGAGCCGATACCTTAAATGTTCTCGCCCTATCCACCGAAGACAGCTGCGTGTGCTGAGTTGCCAACTCATTCCATATAATGTAACTCTTTTAGTTGGATGTCCATACGGGTAATTTTGGAGGGAAATCCTTCAAGAATTGATGGTCGTCTTTGACCTTCGAGTGAAAGGTAATGGTTCAGTGTTTATCTCATTTCGTCCGTGTTTAGTGTGAGAGGAGTGTTGTACGTTTTAGCGATTAATATATTTCTTCTTTTGAGAGTTGTATACTGAAATAGACATAATATTTATCCTTTTGAAAGTTTTATCCTTGAAATAGACAGAAAATTTCTTCTTTTGAAAGTTGTATCCTTGAAAGAAACAAAATATTTCTTCTTTTGAAAGTTTTAACCTTGAAATAGACAGAATAATTGTCCTTTTGAGAGTTATATCCTTGAAATAGACATAATATTTCTCCTTTTAAAAGTTGTATCCTTGAAACCGACAAAATATTTCTCCCTTTGAAAATTGTATCCTTGAAACGGACAAAATATTTGTCCTTTTGAATATTGTATCCTTGAAACAGACAAAATATTTCAACTTTTGAAAGGAGTATCCTTGAAAGAGACAAAATATTTCTCCTTTTGAGAGTTGTATCCTTGAAACAGACATAATATTTCTCCTTTTGAAAGTGGTATCCTTGAAGGACAAAATGTTTCTCCTTTTGAGAGTTGTATCCTTGATAGACAAAATATTTCTCCCTTAAAATTGTATCTTTGAAACAGACAAAATATTTCTCCTTTTGAGAGTTGTATCCTTGAAACAGACAAAATATTTCTCATTTTAAAAGTTGTACTCTTCCATCAAATGGATTAATTAATTGATTTAGAGTTCTCTGTCATGCTGATATCAAAGGTCATTGACGCCGATATCGTTTGCTATAAATAAATAATAAAAGAATATTCAATTTTAATTAATAAAAAATATTCAATTTAAAATCATAAAAG
>NC_090767.1:24226501-24231501 GCF_036898095.1 Palaemon carinicauda
TAATACAATAATATATATCTGGGAGGATTCAAATACTCTCTCTCTCTCTCTCTCTCTCTCTCTCTCTCTCTCTCTCTCTCTCTCTCTCTCTCTCTCTCTCTCTCTCTCTGTCCAGCTATCAGTTATCGTGAGATAGACCAAAAAAATATAATGTTCAACATAAATATTGCTTTAGGGATAACCATACCTTATTAGTTTATATATGAAAGATCATTTTTAAACTTGTTAATGTTCTTAAAATATTTCACCTAAATTGTCCATTAATTCTCTTGTAGTTAATTTATTTCCTTGCTTCATTTCCACCCTGGACTATTTTTCCCTATTGAAGCCTAAGGGCTTATAGCATCCTGCTTTTCCAAATAGGGTTATAGCTTAGGTAGTAATAATAATGGTAATAATACTGTGCATACCTACAAATAAAACTACATATACAGTATACATACATACATACATATATAGATACATACATAGATACATACACATGAGAATAATCAAATAAGAAATTTCCTTCAATAACATTTATTTTATAATTCTAATATATACATATATATTCATACATACATACACACATAATCAACATAAATACATAATCAACGGAATATCTTGCAATAAATTTCGTTTTCCGATAATAATTCATAAAGAAAATCTTTATTGAGGCTGTTACTGAAAATGCTCGATTATGAAGCAGGAAATCTGAGCTTCACGAAAAGACTATTTTGTTTAAATCTGTATATGTGTGTATATATATATATATATATATATATATATATATATATATATATATATATATATATATATATATATATATATATATATATAAATATATATATATATATATATATATATATATATATATATATATATATATATATACATATATACAGACATATATATATATAATATGAATATATATATGTATATACACACACACACATATATATATATATATATATATATATATATGTGTGTGTGTGTGTGTGTGTGTGTGTGTGTATGTGTGTGTGTTTGTGTCTGTGTGTTTGTGTATGTGTATTCTAGAAAATCCTATTTCCCCTTATTGCATTTCTTTACACAGACATATATTACATATCTCCATTGTCGCTGTATGGAATTATCTAAAAATATTTACCTCATTCATTTCTTATATGAAATTAAGCGAAATAACCATCTAAATATACTACAAAACTTTATCTTCTTCATTAAAGGAAGAATAAAATAGGAATATATCGAGCAACAACAGCCTTTCTCCCCCTCCCTCTTCCCCCCCCCCCCCTCTCCCTTCGAAGACTTCAAAGAAGATGCGATTCCCCTCCGGCAGTAGAAAAATCCCATAAAATTTTAATCCGGAAATCTCTATATATTTTGAAAATGAAAATTCCAAGGAAAGAACCCGATTGTGGAGTTAACTTCAAAGAGAAATGAGAAATGTTTTTAAGAGCTTCAAAATTAGCATCATATTTTTTTCTACTTTTTTCTTCTATTTAATGAGTATATGTAATTCTTTTATTCATAATTCTGCCTTTGGCCTTATAGCATCCTGTTTTTTTCCAACTAGGGTTGTAGATTAGCTAGTAGTAGTAGTAGTAGTAGTAGTAGTAGTAGTAGTAATAATAACAATAACAATAATAATAAATTGTTGACAAATGGTTCCAGGTAATTGGTGGGGAAAATTAGGATAATATCACTATAACTCATAGAAACTACCAATAACAACATAAAATATAACAATATATTAAAGAGGAATAACATAAACGAGGTGAAAAAAATCTTTAGAGCCTAAGAAGATACCTCAAAGTGAAGCAGCAAACTCATCATGTTCACTAGATCCAGTTGTCAACTTGGTGAACAGAGTACAAGATTGTACTGATCTCCCCCAAGAGAGACGAAGTCACGAACTCTCTTTTGAACCTGTTTATCGAACTCGGAAGATCCATAAACTATAGGTCAATGTCACGTTCGGAGTCCCTTTTATATCAAGGCTGATATTTTGGCTGTTTTTTTTTTTTTTTTTTAAGATAAAAAATAAAAGACTAAAGAGGTTCAATTTCTGTGTATAAAGGTTAAAGGTGTCTGGTTTCAGTTCCAGTTTCATCAGAGTAAATGCTTGCCAGAACGTCAGCTGTGTATGAGTGTGTATATGTGTATATGACAGAGAGAGAGAGAGAGAGAGAGAGAGAGAGAGAGAGAGAGAGAGAATTATATGCAAACACGCACTTCTCCACATCCTTCCAATCTCATTAAATGAATGGAAATAAAAAAACATTTCGGAGAATTGGCTAATAAGGAATCATGATACCCTACGGGGTTAACTCTAGAAGTTCTGCTTCGAGTCTAAAATCTACGGGAAAGGCCCTTCGCGGTTCATCAGTTTTCATAAAGGATAGCAGGGAATTCCCGCACATTAACTTAATTTAAGTCAGGAGATGAATTGTTCAAGTATTTCCAAAATCATTGAGTATCTTATCATGAACTTAATGATAACGTCTTGGTGCTTAATAAGTTTTATCGATGCCCTAAGACAAAATTACTTCGAGGTTATTATTTTGTTATAAGTTGTAACTTAATGTATGTTCATATTGTTATCAATTATATCATGTGTTCATGAACACAAATTAAAGTTATTACTAACAAGCCTACTTCGATAGAGTGGAGTTTTATTGTTATAATTTATATCATTCAGCGGGAATCTAACCACAGGTGATGACGTTTGGAATATCCTTTGATACATGATATATTCCAAGTGAAATCGAAGTAAATATTACTTAAAGAAGGATTGACTGCGAACAAATACATACATAGAAAACCATACACACAATAAACACAAGTCCCAAATGTAAGCACTAACACACACAAAATCAATTTCAAAATTTTCAACTAAATGACAATGTTGTTTCAAAGTTGTTTCAAATAAAAAAAAAAATTTATATTGTTACCTTAAAAAAAAGATTGGTTACCTCCGCCAACGAAGTTGGAAAGAGATTATGTTTTACCCCATGTTTGTTTGTGTGTGTGTGTTTCTTTGTGAAGAGCTTCCTGGCCACAATTTTAATCGTAGAGTAATGAAACTTGTAGGGATTAACTGTTATGTAAAAAGCTTGAAATGATTGAATTTTGGAAAGTCAAGTTCACGGTCAAGCAAAATGACCAATTCATGTAATCAGCCATAAGGTTAGACATCGTTATCAAAGAGACTTCATACTTGGCTCTTATTTGAATGGATGAAAATACACGCCAATCAATACATATTAAGGTCAAAGGTCAAGGTCAAGGTCAAGCAAAAGGTCGAAAAATAAGCTGCCGCTCCAAAGGCCGGCGGTCTACTGAGTACCCCTCTAGTTAACGATGTTTTAACCTGAATTAAATAAAATCCAGATTAAAAAAAAAAATAAAATAAAAAAAAACAAGAAGAAAAGAGAAAATATGAACAATGATTTTTCATATTATTCACATCTCGAACGTTGGCTCAGCTCTTCCTGAGAGTGAAAAAAAGAGCAAGATTCTTCACGAAAAACCCAAAGTAAAGAATAAAAAAAAGTTTATATCAATTAATTGCGAATTTAAAGACGAGAAACTTTTCCATCTCTTTCCGACTTCTAATTTCTTTGTTGTTTTGGACTAATTGATGGACCAGTTTTAGCTTTCTAAAGTTTCGGAGACTACTTTCATCCCATCCTGGTCTTTAAAGAAGCTTCTTGAAATAAAAGATTTATATGCTATAGTGATATAGTTAGACATATATATATAAATATATAAATATATATATATGTATATATATATATATATATGAATATATATATATATATATATATATATATATATATATACATATATATACATATACATATATATATATATATATATACACACACATATATATATACATATACATATACATATATATATATATATATATATATAATATATATATATATATATATATGTGTGTGTGTCTGTATATAATATTCATCACTGGGCTCTAGCAGCCAGATTGATAGAGCCTCTGTGTGTGTATGTACTGAAAGTATGTATCTATGTGTGTATGTATATGTATGTGTATATATATATATATATATATATATATATATATATATTTATTTATTTATGTATGCATATATATATATATATATATATATATAAATATATATATATATATATATATATATATATATATATATATATACATATATAACGAAATAAAAATCGAATTTACTTTGAGGCTTTTTAGACATGTATTATTCTATCCGTACCATATCAGCCAAAGAAGGTCTATGTATGTATGCATTTATTAATGTATGTATGTATTTATTTCCATGAGGTTGTTTACCTATGTATTTTACCAATGTTCGTACAGTATGTATCCCTTTTCAAAGCCACTCTTACAGAAAGCACAGCACGTTCAAATACATTACATTTACCAACCCTCTAATTTACTCGAAGTGCTTTGAAATATTTCGAGTGAGCTTCATTTATTTTTCATACACTCTTGCCTCATTCATGAGTAGGGAAGCAAGGTCCTTTATCCAGCCTCATTAGTGAGGGAAGACAAGTCTCACTTCTCATTAATTACCCGAAACTACCTCAACTTCCTTAAGGATTTTGACTCCATGTTTCTTTTATCTGGCATTCAAAGTGTAGCTCTACGCAGTAAATGGACTAATTGGCAACATTTCTCTGGGTGGGTTTCAGCTCTGCGCCATAAATGGACTAATTGGCAACATTTCTCTCAGTACGTTTCAGCTCTGCGCAATACCTGGACTAATTGGCAACACTTATCCGTGTGCGTTTCAGCTCTGCACCATAAATGGACTAATTGGCAACATTTCTCTGAGTACGTTTCAGCTCTACGAAAATAAATGGACTAACTGGTAACATTTCTCTGATTACGTTTCAGCTCTGCGCTCAATACCCTAACTTGAACAATTTTGCATGTGTAATATTTCGAATTATGTCTGGAATTAACTAGTTGCCATAACAAAAGATGTCGGGGGAAAATGAAAATT
>NC_090767.1:24241205-24248705 GCF_036898095.1 Palaemon carinicauda
GCTTAAAAATTAACATTATTTTTTTATAGGTTTTTGTTTTCTTTACCAAATAGATGTTATTCTTCTGTTTATAATTGTGGGTTCTTAAGATAAAGAGCGGAGGCTATTTTCGGACTTTTTCTTGTGAGAGAGAGAGAGAGAGAGAGAGAGAGAGAGAGAGAGAGAGAGAGAGAAGGGGGTTACATAAGTTACCTTGTTTATGTATATCAAGACAGTATTAGTTTTCGGTAGTACTATGGTCATCCACTGTCCTGAGTCAGAGTTCTCTTGCTTGAGGGTACACTCGGGCACACTATTCTATCCTATTTCCTTATTTCCCTTCCGTCCTGGATAATTTTTCTGTTCGAGCCTTTAGCCTTATAAGCATCCTGTTTTTCCAACTAGGGTTGTAGATTACCTAGTAGTAGTAGTAGTAGTAAAAATAACAACAATAATAATAACAATTTGTTGGCAAATGACGCCAGGTAATTGGTAGGGAAAATTAGGATAATATCACTATAACCCAAAGAAACTACCAATATCAATATAAAAAATGGACAATATATATTAAAGATGAATAACCTGAACGATGTAAAAAAAAAAAAACATAAAAAAGAGAAGAGATCTTTAGAGCCTATAAAATACCTAAAAGTGAAGCAGCAAACACATCATGTTCACTAGATCCAGTTGTCAACTTGGTGAGCTGAGTACAAGATTGTACTGATCTCCCCCAAGAGAGACGAAGTCACGAACTCTGTTTGAACCTGTTTATCGAACTCGGATGATCCATAAACTATAGGTCAATGTCACGTTTCCGAGTCCCCTTTATATCAAGGCTGATATTTTGGGTGATTTTTAAAAAAAGATAAAAGATAAAAGACTTCACGTGACCTACAGGGAAAAAGGTTCAATTTCTGTGTATAGAGGTTAAAAGTGTCAGGTTCCAGTTCCAATATCGTCAGAATAGATGCTCACCAGAAGGTCAGCCGGGCAAGCCCAACTACCAACTGTGGCGCCTAACCACAGCAGTGGCCTCCCCAGTCAACAGCTTAAACTCACGGTCCCGGGCGGGGATCGATCTGCTGCCATGCCAATGCTAGGCAAATGCGTTACCACTACTACCCAAGCTTATCTTCTTTTAAAGATGAATGGGCTTTCATTAGTGACAGATGCAAGAGACAGAACAATTTCCTAAAAGAGTGATTATATATACATATGATCAGTCTCGAAGGCCCTCTCTACCAAAGCTAGCACCGGGGGAGAGCCAGGCAATGGCTGATGGTGACCCAAAAGGTAGACCTACATGCTCCTACAGACCTCCCTAGCTTTAGCAAGTCTCGAACTCCTGTCAAGCATAATGATAGGCAAGGACGTGTCCAATAGGCTACAACAACCACAGATATCTTGATGGCTATATCTTTCTGAGCATTGGAAGATTAAAAACTATATACGCAATTTTCCAGATTTTTGCCAATAAAAGCTCTTTCTCCCATACGAACTCACTATATACCCTTAAAATTTTATACATATATATATATGTATATTTATATATATACAGTATATATATATATACATATATAAATATATGTATATATATATACATACACACACACACACATATATATATATATATACATATGTATATATATATATATATATATATTCCATACATATATAATTATATATGTGTTTATACACACACACACATACACACACACACACACATATATATATATATATATATATTAATATATATATAATATATGTATATAAGAGAGGAGAGAGAGAGAGAGAGAGAGAGAGAGATTATGCAAAGGACTTCTCCACATCCTTCCAAGCTCATTAATTGAATAGAAATAAAAAAAAAAACATTTTCGGAGAATTGGCTAATTAGGAATCATGATACCCTACGGGGGTAAGCTCTAGAAGTTCCACTTCGAGTCTAAAATCTACGGGAAAGGCCCTTCGCGGTTCACCAGTTTTCATGAAGGATAGCAGGGAATTCGCGCACAATAAATTAATTTACGGCAGAAGATGAATTGTTTAAGTATTCAAAAAATCGTTGATTACCTTATCATGAACTTAATAATAACGTCTGATTCTTAATAAGTTTTATCGATGCCCTGAATCAAAATAATTTCGAGGTTATTATTCTGTTATATGTTTAAAACTTGATCTATGTTCATATTGTTATCAATTATATCATATATTGATCAACACAAATTACAGTTATTACTCACAAGCCTACTTCGATAGAGTGGTTTTATTGTTACAATTTATATCATTCAGTGGAAATCTAATCATAGGTGATGACGTTTACAATATCGTACTGAAACATGATATATTCCAGGTGAAATTGAAGTGTTTATTACTTAATAAAGTAATGACTGGAAACAAATACATACACAATAAAAACGTACACACGTTTTATATGAAAAAATAAATGTCAAAATTCCCAATCAGATTATAATGTTGTTTCAAACTTGTTTCAAATATTGTTTTTTTTTTTTTTCAAAAAATATTGTTACTTAAATAATACACTTAATTACCTCATTCAACAATTGGAAGGAGGTTATGTTTTACCTCATGCTTGTGTGTGTGTGTTTGTTTGTGAACAGTTTCCTGTCCTCAATTTTAATCATAGAGTAATGAAACTTGAAGTGATTAACTGTTATGTAAAAACTTGGAAATTATTAAATTTTGAAAGGTCAAGGTCAAAGACCAAGGTCACGGTCGAGCAAAATGTCCAATTCACGTAATCAGCCAAAAGTTTGGACACCGTTGTCACACACACGTCAAACTTGGTTCATATTTGAGTGTATGAAAATCTACGCCAATAAATACATGTTAAGGTCAAATGTCAAGGTCAAGGTCAAGGTCAAGCAAAAGGTAGGAAAAATAAGCTGGTGCGGCGGAGGTATGCGCTCTACTAAGTGCCCCTCTAGTTGATGATATTTAAAACTAAATTAAATAAAATCCAGATTAAAAACAGTAAAATAAGAAGAAAAGAGGAAATGTGAATAATGATTTTACAAGTTATACACATCTCGAATATTGGCTCCGCTCTTCCTGAGAGTAAAAAAGAGAGCAAAATTCTTTAGGAAAAATCCCAAGTCAAGAATAAAATCAAGTTTATATCAATTAATTGCGAATTTAAAGACGAGAAACTTTTCCATCTCCTTCCGACTTCTAATTTCTTTGTTGTTTGGATTAATTGATGGACAGTTTTAGCTTTCTAAAGTTTCGGAGACTACTTTCATCCCATCGTGGGTCTTTAGAGAGGCTTCTTGAAATAAACGATTTATTTGGTATAGTGATATATATATTATATATATATATATATATATAATATATATACATATATATATATATATATATTATATATAATATATATAATATATATATATATATATATATACTTATAATATAAATATATATCTATATATATGCTGCATATATATACTATATATATATATAATATATATATATATATATATATATGTATATATATACAGTATATATATATATATATATATATTAATCACTTAGCGCTATAGCAGGACACAGTGATAGCTTCTGTATGTGTGGATGTACTGGATGTATGTATGCATGTGTGTTTGTATATGTATGCATATGTATATATAAATTATAATGAAATAAAAATCTAATTTACTTTGAGTCTTTTTAGCCATGTATCAGTCTATCTGTGTCATATCTGCCATTGAGAGAACCTACGTAGGTATGAATTCATTAATGTATGTATGTATGTATGTATGTATGTATATATGTATCATGAAATAAAAAATTTATTTCCATGAGGTTGTTTATCTATGTATTTTACCAATGTTCTTACAGTATGTATCCCTTTTCAAAGCCACTCTTACAGAAAGCACGGCACGTTCAAATACATCACATTTACCTAATTTACCAGAAGAGCTTTGAAATATTTCGAGTGAGCTTCATATATTTTTTGTACACTCTTGCCTCATTAATGAGTAGTGAAGCAAGGTCCTTTATCCAGCCTTATTAGTGAGGGAAGACAAGTCTCACTTCTCCTCATTAATTACCCGAAACTGCTTCAACTTTCTTCACGATTTTGGCTACATGTTTCTTTTATCTGGGATACAATGTGTAGCTATGAGCAATGTATGGACTAATTGGCAACACTTCTCTGAGTGCGTTTCAGCTCTGCGCCATAAATGGACTAATTGGCAACATTTCTCTTAGAGCGTTTCAGCTCTGGTTATAATATGACTAATTGACAACATTTCGCCGAAAGTCCGAGTGCGTTTTAGCTCTAGGCCATAATTAGACTGATTGGCAACATTTCTTTGAGTGCGTTTCAGCTCTAGGCCATAAATGGACTAATTGGCAACATTTCTTTGAGTGTGTTTCAGCTCTGCGCCATAAATGGACTAATTGGCAACATTTCTCAGAGAGTCCGAGTGCGTTCCAGCTCTACGCCATAAATGGACTAATTGAGATAATTTCTCTGAGTGTGTTTCAGCTCTACGCCATAAATGGGCTAATTAGCAACATTTCTTTGTATGCGTTTCAGCTCTGCACCATCACTGGACTAATTAGCAACATTTCTCTTAGTGCAATTCAGCTCTGCCCATAAATGGACTAATTGGCAGCATTTCTCTAAGTGCGTTTCAGCAGTGAGTCATATTGTGACAATGAGGTGTAACAATTGGGTATCAAGTTTAGGAATATTATACCCTTACCAAGTGAAAAGTAACCACTGAACAATTACAGTGCAGTAGTTAATCCCTTGAGAAGAAGAATTGTTTAGCAATCTCAGTGTTATCAGGTGTACGAGGATGAGGAGAATGCGGAAAGCATCGGCCACACTATTCGGTGTATGTGTAGGCAAAGGAAAAATCAGCCATAACCAGATAAGAGGGATCCATTGTAGTACTGCCTGACCAGTTAAATGATTCAATAACGCTCTAGCGGTAGTATCTCAACGAGTGACTGGGGCCTTGGCCAACCAAATACCCCCAATAAATATATTATATATATATATATATATGTGTGTGTGTGTGTGTGTGTGTGCGTGCCCGCGCCCGTTATGTGAAGGCCTTCTCTCCTGGTCCTGGCAAGGCCCATAGAATGCCCATAGAATAGACAGGTCAACCCACGGGCCGCTTGAAATTTTAAAAGTTTGCGCATCCGTGGTGTCAACAGGTTCAAAAGAGGTCCCACGCTGAACCTATGGTCAGTCTTTAATGAGCAGCCCAGGAGGTCAGACATCCATCTCTCTCCGACTCAATTTGTCTCACAGCCTTGCTCTGTCTCAAGGTCATATTGGCCCCGAGGCCTAAATTTCCAAATATGATTATTGAGAGGTCACCATTGTATAATTATAAATCGCCTCCATCATAACGGTAATAATCAATAATAATAATTAATAATAATACTAAAAATAATGATAACCATAATAATAAAAACAATATAATAATAATATAAGGAGTATAATTATAATAATAGTAATAATGCATCAAGAGTCAAAGAATAATAATAATCATAGCAATTTATTATTATTATTATTATTATTATTACTATTACTATCATTATCATTATTATTATTATCATTATCATTATTATCATTATTATTGTAATACTCCTGATATTATTATTGTTATTGTTGTTGGTGGTGGTGGCTGTTGTTATTATTATTATTATATTTATTTTATATTAATATCAAAAGTATAATAATAATAATAATAATAATAATAATCATAATAATAATAATAATAATCATCATCATCATTTTAATAATAATAATAATAATAATAATAATATAATTAAATGAGATTATGGACAAGCAGTCAGAGAGAGACAGAGGAGAGAAAGAAAATGTGAGAAAGAGGACACGTGCTCTTCTTTAGATTGCCCGGAGCTTCTTTCCGGACAGGGGCTTCCGATTGCCTTGGGGGATTTTTGACGGTGCGTCTAGTCACGTGACTCAGGTGTCGAACCTTCTGACGTCACATTAATAACGGCCATCCGAGCGAAAGCTGCGCGTGGGTCGACCTGTCTATTCTATGGGCCTATGGGCCTTGGGTCCTGGGCGACACTCCAAAGAGGAGGCCGCTAGTCCTTCGTCCACACCTTAACCCAGATTTTTATATTAACTTTTCTTAGTTCAGCCAACCAATTAACATTGGCAATGAAACAAATAACAATCCTTGCACATGTGAACCCAAGACCCTACCTTACACAATCTTGTATATGTAATATTTCGAATTTTTGTCTGGAATTAACTCGTTACTCTTCCATAAGATGTCGGGGGAAAATGGAAATCAGATAGTGTAGTTATTAGAACAATCGACAAATGAACGAGCATGACGAACATTGTTTACCCCAGTCTTCTTAATGAAATTGTATTGAAAGCATAGGATTTAGATGGTTTGAAATACCATCTTTATCATATAAGGGAAATTCCCTTTCTAATCCTTATAGTTCCGCTCATGAATGGCGGAAGCAAGGGACAGTGACATTGCCCTATCAAGCAGAAAAATGCCCTAGACACTGACCATTATATACATATGATCAGCACCCAAGCCCCTCTCCCCCCAAGCTAGGACAAAGGAGAGTCAGGCAATGGCTGCCGATGACTCAATAGATAGACCTAAAGGCTACCCCAAACCTCCCATTCTTATCTCACAAGGATGGTGAGGTTGCAACAACCAAACCAACTAACAAGTTTGAGCTGGACTCGAATCCCAGTCTGGCAATCACCAGTCAGGGACGTTACCATATCGGCCACTACAACTCTATACCAAAATAAGAAAATCAATGTACATCCATTGTTTCATTATATCTATTTATGTAGAGAATCTATTGGTAATCCCCTTCACGGTTAAATATAATAAATTCTATTCTAATGATACATAAGGCAATAAAATGTAAATGACGTTTAGTAAATACAAGGCAATTGTAACATTACTTCAATATTCATCGAAGTAATCATTGCTATTATAATAAATATTACTATAATAACAATAAATTCCTTGAAATTATTATTATTTTACTAGAAGTATTTAATATATATATATATATATATATATACACAGATAGATATATACATGCATATATATACATATATATATATATATATATAAATATATATATATATATATTATATATATTCATATGTTCTGGAACATGACTAAAAATATTGTATACTAGCAAAATATTTCCGCTATAACTATTTGCATTGGCCGAAGATAAAGTAATTAAAATTTAGGCAGAACGACCCCGTAGAGTTCATACCCCTGATTAATCCATGCACCTTGAATGTATTATTCAAACCAAAATAGAATAATTAAGGGTAAACTTTGGTAGATTACAGTGCTTCCAATTTATATATTCCTCTATCAAGAGGACTCCAAACAAAATATTGTTAACTATTAAAGTGAAATATTTTCATTGATAGTGAAAAACAATCAAACGAAACATGTTAAACTACTTTTAACAAATACCAGTCATTGATCCTTTCACTTTGGTTCCTTG
>NC_090767.1:24256205-24266205 GCF_036898095.1 Palaemon carinicauda
TTGATGATATTTTAAACTAAATTAAATAAAATCCAGATTAAAAACAGTAAAATAAAAGGAAAAGAGGAAATATGAATAATGATTTTTCATGTTATTCACATCTCGAATATTGGCTCCGCTCTTCCTGAGAGTGAAAAAAAGAGAGCAAAATTCTTTAGGAAAAATCCCAAGTCAAGAATAAAAACAAGTTTACATCAATTAAGTGTGAATTTAAGGAAGCGAAACTTTTCCATCTCCTTCCAACTTCTAATTTCTTTGTTGTTTTGGACTAATTGATGGACCAGTTTTAGCTTTCTAAAGTTTCGGAGACTACTTTCATCCCATCGTGGTCTTTAGAGAAGCTTCTTGAAATAAACAATTTATTTGGTATAGTGATATATATATATATATATATATACATATATATATGTATATATATATATATATATATAGCCTATATATATATATATATATATATATTCATTACTGCGCTCTAGCAGCCAGATTGATAGCCTCTGTGTGTGTATGTACTGAAAGTATGTATCTATGTGTGTATGTACGTATGTATATATATATATATATATATATAATGAAATAAAAATCTAATTTACCTTGAGGCTTTTTAGCCATGTATTATTCTATCTGTGCCATATCAGCCAAAGAGAGTCTACGTATGTATGAATGTATGAATGTATGTATGTATGTATGTATGTATGTATGTATCATGAACTAAAAAATTTATTTACATGAGGTCGTTTATCTATGTATTTTACCAATGTTTGTACAGTATGCATCCCTTTTCAAAGCCACTCTTACACAAAGCACAGCACGTTAAAATACATCACATTTACCAACCCTCTAATTTACTCGAAGTGCTTTGAAATATTTCGAGTGAGCTTCATATATTTTTTGTACACTCTTGCCTCATTAATGAGTAGGGAAGCAAGGTCCTTTATCCAGCCTCATTAGTGAGGGAAGACAAGTCTCACTTCTCATTAATTACCCGAAACTGCCTCAACTTCCTTAACGATTTTGACTCCAAGTTTCTTTTATCTGGCATTCAAGGTATAGCTCTACGCAGCAAATGGACTAATTGGCAACATTTCTTTGGGTGGGTTTCAGCTCTGCGCCACAAATGGACTAATTGGCAACACTTATCCGTGCCCGTTTCAGCTCTGCACCATAAATGGACTAATTGGCAACATTTCTCTGAGTACGTTTCAGCTCTACGAAAATAAATGGACTAACTGGTAACATTTCTCTGATTACGTTTCAGCTCTGCGCCCAATACCCTAACTTGAACAATTTTGCATATGTAATATTTCGAATTATGTCTGGAATTAACGAGTTACCATTACGGGAGATGTCGGGGGAAATGAAAATCAGATAGTGTAGTTATTAGAACAATCGACAAATGAACAAGTAAGGGGAGACTTTTTTACACCAGTCTTCTTATTGAAATCTTATTGAAAGCATAGGATTTGAAGGGTTTGAAATTCCATCTTTATCAAATAAGGGAAATTCCCTTTCCCTTCCCAGGAGAATGCCCTGTAGACTAACCATATATACATATGATCAGTACCCAAGCTGATCAAGCTAGAACCAAGCAGGGACATGTAATGGCTACTGATAACTCAGCAGATTAACGTATAGGCTCCCCCAAAGCCGCATCCTTAGCTCACAAGGATGGTGAGGTTACAGCGACCAAAGGAACTAACAAATTAGGATGGACTCGAACACCAGTCTGGCCATCACCAGTCAGGGATGTTACCATATCAGACGCCACAACCCTCTACTAAAATAAGAAAATCAATGTACATCCATTGTTTGATTATATCTATTTATGTAGAGAATCTATTGGTAATCCCCATCACGGTTAAATATAATAAATTCTATTCTAATGATATATAAGGCAATAAAATGTAAAGGACGTTTAGTAAATACAGGGCATTTGTAACATTACTTCAATATTCATCGAAGTAATCATTGCTATTATAATAAATATTACTATAATAACAATAAATTCCTTGAAATTATTATTGTTTTACTAGAAGTATTTAATAAATATATATATATATATATATATATATATATATATATATATATATATATACACACACACATATATATATAGGCCTATATATATATATATATATATATCATATGTTCTGGAACATGACTAAAAATATTGTAAACACAAAATATTTCCGCTATAACTATTTGCATTGGCCGAAGATAAGTAATTAAAATTAGGCAGAACGACCCCGTGGAGTTCATACCCTGATTAATCCATGCACCTTAAATGTATTATTTAAACCAAATTATATTAATTTAAGTCTAATTGACTCTATGTTCTATCCAAAACGCCTTATGCAAAAATTACTTTTAAATATCCTTTATCATCACTAAATTCTCAAATCAGTCTTTGAAAAGACTTGTAACAAACCTTTGCAGGGATCCACTTCTCTCTCTCTCTCTCTCTCTCTCTCTCTCTCTCTCTCTCCTCTCTCCCTTAAACATATTTCAATTCCCACCTAAACTAAGTTATTACAATTAATTAATACTCTGCACCTTATATCTCTCTGATTCTATTCTAAAAACACATTAATATATGTAAGTATGTGCATACATACACACATACACACACACACACATATATATATATATATATATATGCTATATATGTGTTCTTATATGTATACATGTACACACACATTATATATATATATATATATATATATGTATATATATATATATATATATACATATATACATATATACTGACTTCCATTCCCAGGAACCACCTAAAAGCTCTTTAATAAAAGAGACGCGTTATTCTTCATTAACAAATCCACATGGATTTCATTTAACACCAAATTAGATATCGTATCATCTTTATAGACAAACACCAACACGAAACTGTTGAATTCACCTCACACTGCTTCGTGCCACAATCATTTTTCTTACACTTTAATTAAAACAGGATGCTGGTGTATCCACCAACTACGAGGATTGGGAAATATAGAAATAAAAAGGTTAATGACATTTAAAAAAAGGTGGCAGACCCACTTGCTTTTTTTTTTTTTTTCATTTGCATGACTTCAATGGGAGGTTTTCGTTTGGTGAGGCACGCACGGAGGCATTGAAAATGCCAGTTCGAATAATGACAAGGAAATGAATGATGATACAGGAAAAGTGTCTTCCAGCCACACACGTGGGAAGAGAGAGAGAGAGAGAGAGAGAGAGAGAGAGAGAGAGACTCCTCAGACAGTATTAACCCAAATCTTCTCTTTGTGAGTCTGTATTCAAAATGACCCAAGTGTCCGCTCTGTTGTTGGCGAGAAATGAGATGACCGCAAAATGTGCCAGAATTATTGTCTCTGTCTGACATTCTGTTAAGTCGTTCTTCAGACAAGTGAAGTGAAAATTCTTATTCATTGCATAACATAACCATTATTCTTCGCAATTTCTATCTGCGTATTAAATATTTCAAGTATAATTATTCTCACAGCTTCGTAACTATTTCCAAACAAGACGTAAAAAAAATTACATAATAATCGATATTCTCAAAGCTTCCAATCAAGACGAAGAAAACATTATGTTATAATCTTTCATGATTATCATTTTAGGACGATGTGACAATTTCTATCTTTGTCTACCCAAAACCTTTTGTTTATTAAAAAATGGATGATTTAAATCTGGTACAATTAATTAGATCAGACTTACAAGGCCTATTGCAAACATGGTTTCTTCATTAATTGACTTTTAGTCCATTCTTCCAGTTTCAAATATGTCTGAAGATAATATATCTCAAATAACATTACATAATGGTAATTGTGTTACTGTATTGCATTATTGCCGCGGCGTATTACACATACTCTCTCTGCTGACTGTTTCATGAAAAAAATACATACATAAAAATGTTATGTATTAATTGAAATAGGTAATCAGTAGTGAAGACGAGAATGACGATCAATTTCATCAGTAAAAGAGAGAGATAAAGATATTAAGTTAAAGGTTAATAGGTGTCTGGTTTCAGTTCCAGTTTCATCAGAACAGATGCTCACCAGAACGTCAGCCGGATAAGCCCAATACCAAAATGTGACGCCCAAACCCAGTGGTGGTCTCCCCAGGAAACAGCTTAAACTCATGGTCCCAGGCTGGGATCGATCTGCTGCTATGCGAATGCTAGGCGAACACGTTACCGCTGTACTAGCCAAGAGACTAGTACACACGCAAAAAAAAACAAAAAAAAAAAACAAATTCATAATTTAAAGAAAATTCAAGACAAGAAAATTATTATTCAAAGAGAATTCGACAAAAGAAAATTCCTCATTCAAAGAGAATTCAAGAGATCTAAGTAATCAGTCAAGGAGGGAAAAATTATTATCCTGAGACAATTTACGAGAACAAATTCATAAGACGCATAAAATTCATGAGAACAACCTTATTTTTCAAAGATAATTCATGAGAACAAACCCATTTTTCAAAGATAATTCATTAGAACCAAATCATCACCCAAAGATAATTCATGAGAGCAAACTCATTTTTCAAAGATAATTCGTGAGAACCAAAGCATCACCCAAAGATAATTCATGAGAACAAACTCATTTTTCAAAGATAACTCAACAGGACAAAATCATCACCCAAAGATAATTCAAGAAAACAAACTCATCACCTAAAGATAATCCATCAGAAAAAAAGTCATCCAAAGATAATTCATAAGAAGAACGACATCCAAAGATAATTCATGGAAACAAAATCATCCAAAGATAATTAAAGAAAACAAACTCACTTTTCAAAATTAATTAATGAGAACAAAGTCATCCAAAGATAATTCATAAGAAGAAACGTGATCCAAAGATAACTCGTGAGAACAAAATCATCACCCAAAAATAATTCATGAGAATAAACTCCTTTTTCAAAGATAATTCATGAGAACAAAATGATCACACAAAGATAACTCAAGAAAACAAACTCTTCGCCCAAAGATAATTCATGTGAACAAAGTCATCCAAAGATAACTCAAGAGAACAAATTCATCACCCAAAAGATAATGCAAAGAGAACAAACTCAGATTTTATTTGAATAAATTTATATCCCAAAGAGAATTCAAGCGTAGTATTAAATTAAAAAGTATTGCGTCACCATAATGACGCAAAAATGCCGGGAACTTCAATGGGATGCTTTTACGCACCTTTGTCTGGCATTTAGACCGAGGAAACAAAAGACAGTCGTTATTAAAGATGGGGATGTGAGCGTCGTTCCAGTGGCTCCATCTATTTGCGCTGGAAGTCCTCAAGAATCCAGATATTCTGGAAGCTCTGACAGAGGCGGAATCTGGAAACGCTTGCTTGGGAAGGACAGGTAATTGCATTAACCCCAAAAAGCCTCCATTTTTGCTGAAGGTTTTTTTAACTGTTTTTTTTTTTCTATTCTACACGAAGGCTGTTGGCAGATGATTTTTGGAAATAAAAAACCATATATATACATATATATATATATATATATATATATATATCTTATGACTTTATAAGCGTCTATTTTCAGGTAGGGTTTTTCCATTTTTTTTTTTTGTTTTCTGCACGGAAGCTGTTTGGGGATTTTTTTGGGGGGAGGAATCGAAAAAAAAATATATATGACTCTTTATAAGCGTGCATTTTCGGTTAAGGTTTTTCATTTTTTTTTTAATCTACACGCAAGCTGTTTTGGGATAGTTTCTGGAAATCGAAAATCAATATATTGACTTTTTATGAACGTCTATTTCCAGGTAAGGTTTTTCCATTTTTTTTTTATCTACAAGCAAGCTGTTTGGATATGGTTTTTGGAAATCGAAAAAAAAATGTCACTTTATAAGCGTCTATTTTTAGGTAAATTTTCCATTTTTTTTTTTTTTTTACTCTACACCCAAGCTGTTATGGGATAGTTTCTGGAAATCGAAAAACAATATATTGACTTTTTATGAACGTCTATTTCCAGGTAAGGTTTTTCAATGGCTTTTTTTTTTTGTTTTTATTCTACATGCAAGCTGTTTGGTTATGGTTTTTAGGACTTTGAGAAAAACATGAATTTTTATTCCGATATTTTAGTTTGAGTTGGAGGTTTTATTAACGCTTTAGAATAATCAATAAATATTCTTATCATATATATAAAAACTAATGAGTTTATTCCATATTTTAATAATTATAGACAGTTTTAAACATATGCTTCTAGTAATGAACGGACTTCTAGATATAAAAATATTGTTAAAAATCTTAATAATTTATTACTTAAATTCCGATGTTATTGATTAATAAGAAAAAAAAATGCGTTGCAACATCTGATGATAGAAATTATTAGTTGAAAATAGTTGGCCAATTGAGACATTCTTGAAGTTTCAAAATTAAAAAAGTTTAGAAGACGTTCGAAATGTCACAAATGTATTATTAAATAAGTAATACCTCTATACATCATGTTTCTAATGTTTATCTATGTGTATATGGCCATACATATGTATATGTATGGATGTATGTATGTGTGTGTACATATATATATATATATATATATACATAAATTTTTATATATATATATATATATATATACAAATTTATACATATATATATATATATATATATAATTCATATATATATATATATATATAAATATATATATACATATATATATATATATATATACATATATATATAAATATATATATATATATATATAATATATATAATATATATATATATATATATATATACATTTACATATTCTTGAAATCATTATAGATTTATCTAAATATGCACAAATAAACATAAAACTTCTGTGTTTTCGCTGAATGATATTAATAAACACAGACCAAAAACACCAAAAAATAAAAGGCAAAGACTTTCTTCCAGATGTTTCCAAATAAAAAAAAACAAAAAGAAAAAAACATAAAAAACAAACAACTTTTGAAAATAGAAATCATCTTTCACTGGGGAGACTTCCAGAGGCAGCGGGGAAAAATGCTTTGTGCAATATAGTTCAGCCAAAGTCTGTTTTTCACAAAAGGATAAAAAGAAAAGGAAGAAGGAAACGGTGATGCTGCAAAAAGTCAGGAAAGGTGCAAAGTTCCTGCAGGATATTGGCAAATTGCTTGATTGGTTGAATCCTGTCCCTTCTTTTCTCAAAGAAAAAAAGAAAAAAAAATTTCAGTGTTCTTAAAAGTCTATTACAGACTTTTCAACGTATAATGTTATCTAATATTTCCCATTTTCATATTACTTCATTTTTTCTGCATTGAATCAGAAGCATTGTTAGTGATATATATATATATATATATATGTACAGTGTATATATATATATATATATATGTACAGTGTATATATATATATATACGTACATATATATATATATATATATACTGTACATATATATATATATATATACACTGTACATATATATATATATATATATATACACACACACATATATATATATATATATATACATATATATTACTTTCCAATGGCCTCCTATTCGATTAAATGATAAGATAAAGTATTGTCGCAATGTTCATCATCCTACTAAAGACTTCATTTTATGCTGGCGATAACAATGATACGTAATCTTCACGACCGTTTTGACATTAATACATTTATTCTGAAGACCATCAAGAAAATTGTCCCCTCAAAGAAAAATAAATGCATTATTCTTTTCTCTCTGATCATGATATAATATATGAAACATGAACTAATAAAACTTGAGGTAAAGTTTTTTCACTCATGACAACCCTTCAAATGTATAATGAAGAATGCTATTTTTAACTGGTTTGTTTCAATTGAACTTTTCCCGTATCCTGACATACCTTCCACATCCAGGACAGCCATTCATACACCGTTCTCACTGTTCAAAGTAGATTTTTCATTCAGGCTGGGTGAAATGTAATATCTAGGAGAGCTAACCACGAAAATATTCACAAATTGCTCTATATATATATATATATATATATACTGTATATATGTATATATATATATATATATACAGTATATATACAAACATATATATATATATATATATAAATACTGTATATATGTATATATATATATATATATAAATACTATATATATGTATATATATATATATATACAGTATATATACAAACATATATATATATATATATACACACATATATATACATAATATATATATGTGTGTGTATATATATATATATATATACATATACATATACAATATATATATATATATATATATATCATATATATACACGTATATATACATATACGGTATATATATATATATATATATATATTTCTATTAAAATATAGATGTGAGATAACACATACACTAATTAAAAATAGTAAATAAAATTAAAGTGCATTATTATGAATATTTCATGAAAGAATAATTATAGTTTTCAGTATTGTAAATACTAAATTAATTCAGGGATACTGACTCGTGCATAGCAATGCTCGAATTTGTGATGAATGATTTGCAAACGAACTAGAAACTTCATTAAAGTAGAATATGATCTTTAACAGATTAAATAAAACATTGCAGTCCTTATAAAACGTACTTGAAGCTTCTACCGGATAATATGTACCCCAAATCGAAATACATTTCATTACTTCAGTAAACAGACATGAAATGTCGACCGTTGCATAATATGCCCATGAAATTTCATGCAACTTCATTGCCGGGGATTATCCACTTCAGAAACACTTTGTTAACAACAGCAACTACCTGGAGTTCCAGTCCTGTTGACATGATAGACCGAATAAGGACGAACTAAATTCTGCTCTCGAAACGTTTGCAACGTTTCAATGAGAAATTAGTTGACTCGCGGACCGTTATAATGAACGCTACCATGACTGAACAATATTCGTTGCGTAAGAACCTCATTGTTGCTGCAGCAAGTTGATTATTTGTTTAATTCTGTTTGCAATTATGATGTTGGCTTATCAAGCTATGTGGCTGACTGCTCTTCATTCTTAATTGCTTGTTAGTAGGTGGGAAAGGTCTTTAGTTGACCTTTATGAGGGGATAAATCTAACTGGGAAATCAGTAAAACGTTAAAGGTCAAAGGTCAAAGGTCAAAGGTAAAGGTCACATAAATGCTGTTTATTTCGCAATAGGAAATCAGTCAACCATAAAAGGTCAAAGGTAAATGTAACATAAATGTTGATTAATTTGCAATATTGACACCGTAATCAAAAGAAAAGTTCTGAATTCACAAAAAAAAAAAATATTATAATTTATACACATACAAATATATATATATATATATATACAGTATATATATATATATATATATATATATGTATGGATGTATGTATATATATATGTATATTTATGTATATATATATGAAATATCGTCTGAAGAGGGAAAAACTAAAAATCTAAATTCGAATTATATTAATCATTCCTTTTAAACTTCAAATTCCTTGACATGAAATAAAAGTATAATAGGAAATATGAATGAAAAGACTATACTAAAGAACATCCCTTAAAGACAAAAATCTTTGAATGAAATTAGTAGACATCATATTATAAAGATGAATTAATCATTTTAAGCACATGTCTGCAAAAAAGGTCTTTTCGACCCAGAGGTCCAGAAGGCACAACAGTAGCCCTGTCCTTGGAACCTTTCCTAAAGGGATTTTTCTCAAATTTCTGGAGGTACATTCTCCTTCAGAGTCGAGAGTACTCCCAGGGGACCTAACCATCTGGAGAAAGAGAATAGACTGAGAGAAAGGCAGCGTAAGTGAAAGGAGGATTTTCTTTTAAAAAGAAAGTTTAGAAACAATGGAGGAATTTTCTCGGAGGTATGAGCTAATGTTTTCTCTTAACTCAGATGTGTAAAGGAAAACAAATGTAAGTAATTAAAATATTTTGTGTTTTTATAATATACATTTAGGGTTGTGGTGGCCGATGTGGTAATGTCCCTGACTGGTGAACGCCACACTGGGGTTCGAGTCCCGTTCAAACTCCTAGTTTCTTTTTTCGCTGCAACCTCACCATCATTGTGAGCTAAGGA
>NC_090767.1:24268705-24276205 GCF_036898095.1 Palaemon carinicauda
TGGTAGGGAAAATTAGTATAATATCACTATAACCAAAAGAAACTACGAATAACATTATAAAAATTAACAATAAATTAAAGATGAATAACATAAACGAGGTGTAAAAAACAAAAAATGAGAAGAGAATTTTACAGCCTATGAACATACCTCAAAGTGAAGCAGCAAACACGTCATGTTCACTAGATCCAGTTGTCAACTTGGTGAGCTGAGTACAAGATTGTACTGATCTCCCACAAGAGAGACGAAGTCACGAACTCTGTTTTGAACCTGTTTATCGAACTCGGAAGATCCATAAGCTATAGGTCAATGTCACGTTCCGATGCCCTTTTATATCAAGGCTGATATTTTTGGGTGTTTTAAAAAAAAAAAAAAGATAAAAAATAAAAGACTACATGAAAAAGGTTCAATTTCAGTGTATAAAGGTTAAAGGTGTCTGGTTTCAGGACCAGTTTCATCAGAGTAGATGCTTACCAGAACGTCAGCTGTGTGTGAGTGAGTATATGTGTATATGAGAGAGAGAGAGAGAGAGAGAGAGAGAGAGAGAGAGAGAGAGAGATTATATGCAAACAAGGACTTCTCCACATCCTTCCAACCTCATTAAATGAATGAAAATTAAAAAAATAATTTTCGAAGAATGGGCTAATTAGGAATCGTGATACCCTATGCCGGTTAACTCTGGCAGTTCCGCTTCGTGTCTAAAGTCTACGGGAAAGGCCCTTCGCGGTTCACCAGTTTTCATGAAGGATCTTAGGAAATTCGCGCACAATAAATTAATTTACGGCAGGAGATGAATTATTCAAGTATTTCCAAAATCATTTGGTATCTTACCATGAACTTAATGATAACATCTTGATTCTTAATAAGTTTTATCGATGCCCTGAATCAAAATAATTTCGAGGTTATTATTCTGTTATTAGTTAAAACTTGATGTATGTTCATATTGTTATCAATTATATCATGTGTTGATCAACAAATATTAGAGTTATTACTAACAAGCCTACTTCAATTGAGTGGAGTTTTATTGTTATAATTGATATCATTCAGTGGAAATCTAATCATAGGTGATGACGTTTGGAATATCGTACTAAAACATGAAATATTCCAGGTGAAATTGAAGTATTGACTGAAAACAAATACATAAACAAAAAACCATACACACGTTCCACATGTACGCACGCACCGAAAAAAAACTATTAATTTCAAAATTCCCAATCAGATGACAATGTTGTTTTAAACTTGTTTCAAATAAAAAAAATAAAAAAATTAAATGTATATTGTTACTTAAAAAACTTGATTACCTCCACCAACGAAGTCTGGGGAGGTTATGTTTTACCCCGTGTTTGTCTGTGTGTGTTTTTTGTGAACAGCTTCCAGGTGACAGTTTTAACCGTAGAGTAATGAAACTCGCAGTGATTAACTGTTATGTAAAAAGTTGAAAATGATTAAATTTTGGAAAGTCAAGGTCAAAGATAAAGGTCACGGTCAGGCAAAATGTCCAATTCAGGTAATCAACCATAAGTTTGGACATCGTTGTCACAGAGGCTTCACACTTGGTTCATATTTGAGTGTATGAAAATCCACGCCAATTAATACATGTTAAGGTCAAACGTCAAGGTCAAAGTCAAACAAAAGGTAAAAAAATAAGTTGGTGCGGCGGAGGTATGCGCTCTACTAAGCGCCCCTCTAGTTAACGATATTTTAACCTGAATTTAATAAAATCCAGATTCAAAACAGTAAAATAAGAAGATAAGAGGAAATATGAATAATGATTTTTCATGTTATTCAGATCTCGAATATTGGCTCCGCTCTTCCTGAGAGTAAAAAAGAGAGCAAAATTCTTTAGGAAAAACCCAAAGTAAAGAATAAAAACAATTTTATATCAATTAAATGCGAATTTAAAGACGAGAAACTTTTCCATTTCCTTCCGACTTCTAATTTCTTTGTTGTTTTGGACTAATTGATGGACCAGTTTTAGCTTTCTAAAGTTTCGTAGACTATTTTCATCCCATCGTGGTCTTTAGAGAAGCTTCTGGAAATAAAAGATTTATTTGATATATTGATATATATATATACATATACTTTATGCATATATATATATATATATATATATATTTATATATACTGCATATATAAACACATATTTATATATATTTATATACTGCATATATATATATATATATATATATTTATATATTTATATACTGCATACATATATATATACATATATATATATATATATATATATATATATTTATATATGAATATATATAAATATATATATATATATACATATATATACATAACATATTTAAATATATAGAAATATATATACATATATTTATATAAATTTATATATACTGCATATATATACATATATATAATATATGAATATATATACATACAGTATATATACATATATATACATATTTATATATGTAATGCATATTATATATATATATATATATATATATATATTGATCAGTGATAGCCTTTGTATGTGCGTATGTACTGAATGTATGTATGTATGTGTGTATGTATGTATGTATGTATGCCTATATGTATAATGATATAAAAATATGATTTACTCTGAGGCTTATCAGCCATAGAGAGAGCCTATGTAAGTATGAATCTATTAATGTATGTATATACAGTATGTATGTATGTATGTATCATGAAATAAAAGTTTCATCTGGCGTGAGGCTATTTATCTATGTATTTTACCGATGATTGTACAGTAGGTATCCCTTTTCAAAGCCACTCTTAAAGAAAGCAGCACGTTCAGATACGTCTCATTCACGTACCCTCTAATTTATCCGAAGAGCTTTGAAATATTTCGAGTGAGATTCATATATTTCTCGTACACTCTTGCCTCATTAATGAGCAAGGGAGCAAGATCCTTTATCCAGCCTCATTAGTGAGGGAAGACAAGTCTCACTTCTCCTCATTAATTACCCGAAACTACCTCAACTTCCTTAACAATTTTGACTCCATGTTTCTTTTATCTGGGATACAAGGTGTAGCTTTGCGCAAAAAACGAAAAAATGAAAGGAATACTGGCAACATTTCTCCAAGTATGTTTCAGCTCTGCATAATAAATGGACTAATTGGCAGCATTTCTCTGAGTGTGTTTCAGATATGTGCCATAAAAGGACTAATTGGCAAAAATTCTCCAAGTGCATATCAGCTCTGCGCCAAAAATGGACTAATTGGCAACATTTCTCTGAGTGCTTTTCAGTTCTACCCCATAAATGGGCTAAATGGCAAAATTTCTCCAGGTGCATTTCAGCTTTGCGCCAAAAATGGACTAATTGGCAACATTTCTCAGCGTTCTTTTCAGTTCTGCGACATATATGGGCTAAATGGCAACATTTCTCAAAGTGCGTTTCAGTTCTGCACCATAAATGGACTAATTGGCAAGATTTCTCTAAGTACATTTCAGCTCTGAGAAAATAAAGGGACTAATTGGCAACATTTCTCTGAGTATATTTTAGCTGTGCTAAAAATGGACTAATTGGCAACACTTCTCTGATTACGTTTCATCTCTACAAAAATAAATGGACTAATTGGCCACATTTCTCCGACTATATTTCAGCTCTGCGCTAAAAATGGACTAATTTCCAACATTTTTCTCATTACGTTTTAGCATCTGCACCAGAAATGGATTAATTGGTAACATTTCTCTGAGTACTTTTCATCTCTGTGCATAAAATGGACTAGTTGGAGACACTTCTCTGAGTTTGTTTCAGCTCTGCACCATAAATGGACTAAATGGTAAAATTTCTCAAAGTGTATTTCATCTCTGTGCCATAAATGGACTAAATGGTAAAATTTCTCAAAGTGTATTTCAGCTCTGCACCATAAATGGACTAAATGGTAAAATTTCTCAAAGTGTATTTCATCTCTGCGCCATAAATGAACTAAATGGTAAAATTTCTCAAAGTGTATTTCATCTCTGCGCCATAAATGGACTAAATGGTAAAATTTCTCAAAGTGTATTTCATCTCTGTGCCATAAATGGACTAAATGGTAAAATTTCTCAAAGTGTATTTCATCTCTGCGCCATAAATGGACTAAATGGTAAAATTTCTCAAAGTGTATTTCAGCTCTGCGCCTAAAATGGACTAATTGGCAACATTTCTCTGAGTGCTTTTCAGCTCTGCACCATAAATGGGCTAAATGGAAAAATTTCTTAGGCGCATTTCAGCTCTGTGCCAAAAATGGACTAATTGGCAACACTTATCCCAGCGCTTTTCAGCTCTATGCCATAAATGGACTAATTGGCAACATTTCTCAGAAGGTGTTTCAGTTCTCCCCCATAAATGGACTAATTGGCAACATTTCTCCAAGTTTGTTTCAGTTCTGCACCATAAATGGACTAATTGGCAACATTACTCTGAGTATGTTTCAGCTCTACGCCCTATATGGACTAATTGGCAACATTTCTCTGAATATGTCTCAGCTCTGTGCCAAAACTGGACTAATTGGCAACATTTCTCTGATTACATTTCATCTCTGTAAAAAAATAAAAGGACTAATTGGCCACATTTCTCTGAGTACGTTTCAGCTCTGCACCATAAATGAACTAATTTCCAACATTTTCCTGAGTACGTTTCAGCATTAACGCCAAAAATGGACCAATTGGTATTATCTCTCTGAGTACGTTTAAGCTCTGCGCCATAAATGGGCTAATTTGCCAACATTTCACTAAGTACATTTCCGCTCTGCAAAAATAAATATACTAATTGGAAATTTTCTCTGAGTACGTTTTAGCTCTGCGCCAAAACTAGATGAATTGGCAATATTTCTCTAAATTTCAGCTCTCTAAACATAAATGGACTAATTGGCAACTTTTCTCTGAGTACGTTTCAGCTCTGCACCATAAATGGACTAATTGGCAATATTTATCTGAGTACATTTCAGCTCTGCGTCATAAATGGACTAATTGGCAACATTTCTCTGAGTATGTTTCATCTCTGCAAAAGTACATAGACTAATTGGCAACATTTCTCCGAGTACGTTTTAGCTCTTCAAAAGTAAATGAACTAATTGGCAACTATTCTCTGAGTATGTTTCAGCTCTGCGCCATAAATGGATTAATTGGCAACATTTTTCTGAGTATGTTTTCAGCTCTGCGCCCTAATTGGAATAACTGGCAAAATTTCTCTATGTGAATTTTACCTCAGAGTCAGATTGTGACGATGAGGTGTAACAATTGCGTATCATGCTTAGGAATATTATACCTTTATCAAGTGGAAAGTAGTCACTGAATAATTACAGTACAGTTGTTAACCCATTGAATGAAGAATTGTTTAGTAATCTCATTGTTATCAGATGTACGAGGACAGAGGAGAATGTAGAGAGAATAGGCAACACTATTTGGTGTATGTGTAGGCAAAAGAAAAATCAGCTGTAACCAGAGAGAGGAGTGCAATGTAGTACTGCCGGGCCAGTTAAAGGATTAAATAACTCTCTAATAGTAGCATCTGAACGAGTGGCTGGGGCCTTGGCCAACCTACTTCATACACACACACACATACATATATATATATATATATATATATATGCGTAAAAATCACAGGAAAACGTGATGCTCAGATGCAGAAGAACCACAGGGAAAATGAAAATACGACTGAAGAAGTATCACGAAACTATTCAGGACTTAAGCGTATATTTCGTATTTTCATTTTCCCTGTGGTTCTTCTGCACACACACACACACACACACACACATATATATATATATATATATATATTGTATGTGTGTGTGAATGTATCCTCTCCTGGTCCTCGGCAACACTCCAAAGGGAAGGCAGCTAGTCCTTCGTCTACACCTTAACCCAGAGAATTTTATATTAACTTTTCTTAGTTCACCCAACCAATTAACATTGGCAATGAAACAAATAGCAATCCTTGCACATGTGAACCCAATGCCCTACCTTACACATACTTGTATATGACATATTTCGAATTACGTTTGGAATTAACTAGTAACCATTACGGAAGATGTCGGGGGAAAATGGAAATCAGAAAGTGTAGTTATTAGAACAATCGACAAATGAACGAGCATGACGAACATTGTTTACCCCAATCTTTAAATGGTTTAAAATACCATCTTTATCATATAAGGGAAATTCCCTTTCCAATCCCTTATAGTTCCACTCATGAATGGCAGAGGCGAGGGACAGTCACATTGCTCTATCGGGCAGAAAAATACCCTAAAGACTGACAATATATACATGTGATCAGCGCCGAAGGCCTCCTCTCTACCCAAACTAAGTCCAATGAGGGTCAGGCAATGGCTGCTAAGGACTCCCAGGGATGATGAGGTTACAGTGACCAAACAACCGAACAAGCTTGAGCTGGACTCGAACCCCAGTCAGGGACGTTACCACATCGGCAACCACAACCCTATACTAAAATATGAAAATCATTGTCCATCCATTGTTTCATTATATCTATTTATGTAGAGAATCTATTGGTAATCCCCTTCACGGTTAAATATAATAAATTCTAATCTTAGGATACATGAAGGTATGAAATGTAAATGAGGTTTAGTAAATACAAAGAAATTGTAACATTACTTCAATATTTATCAAAGTAATCATTGCTATTATAATAAATATTACTATAATAACAATGAATTCCTTGAAATTATTATTACTTTACTAGTAAAATTTTATATATATATATATATATATATATATACTGGAACATGACTAAAAAGATTGTATACTCAAAATATTTCCGCAATAACTACAGTATTAGCATTGGTTGAAGAGAAGCAATCCATGTATCTTAAATATATTATTTAAACCAAAATATTATAATTAAGGGTAAACTTTGGTACATTACTGTGTTTTTTATTTATTTATTACTCTATCAAGAGGAAGCCAAAGACGAAATTCTTGAATATTAAAGTGAAATATTTTCATCAATAGTGGAAAACGCTCAAATGCCAGTCATTAATTCTTTCCCTTTAGTCCCTTATCCCGCGTGAGGACAAATATTTTCTGTACATTAACGAATAATATTCTCAATGACCATTCCAATACTATTTATAATATACATTAATATATACATTCGGTATTAAATGCCATTCGTGGGTGATATTTACATTGATTGAAATCACGTGTGCTTGTGATATATGTTAATTTAAAATACCACGTGTTACAAACTCACGATTCAGCTATCATGGTGGAGATGCGTTTATTTCAAGTCTATGAACAGATTCCTGAATTCGACAGGAATCTGTACGGAGATTTTGTCATAAACTTTTATCTCTCTTGATAGCTCACTCGGTAGTCAATGTAGGCATGGTTGCCAGCCGCACAGGTGGGGGTTCGAATCTCCTCCTGGCCAGAAGCTGTTACCATAAAATGAATTCCAAGTGGATATATATTCCCAAGATAGAATTCGGTATCAAATGCCATTCGTGGGTGATATTTACATTGATTGAAATCACGTGTGCTTGTGATATATATATATATATATATATATATAT
>NC_090767.1:24281205-24296205 GCF_036898095.1 Palaemon carinicauda
ATACAGTAGAGACTGTGGTTAATATTGGCCCCAGTATGAGTAGGATTTTTTCAGTTACTACAAGCTAATTTGAAGGATTTTTTTAGTATGCAGAAATATTAGAATATGAGATTGTTATACATCCCATATCCCGACGTTTCCTAAATACACAAAACGTTTAAGACTAAAAACGGTTAAAACGTTTCTTTGCAATGTGTTTCTTGATTAACAGTTTAATAGTTTAAACCTTGCACCATATCCCGACGTTTCCCAAATTTACAAAACGTTTAATATTATAAAAACATTTGAAATATTTCTTTGCAATGTCTTTCTTAACTGAAACCTTAATAGTTTAAACCTTGCACCATATCCCAACGTTTCTCCCATCCACAACACGTTTAAGATCATAAAAAAGGTTTAAAATGTTTTTTGCAATGTGTTTCTTAATTAAAAGCTTAATACTTTAAACCTTGCACTATATCCCAATGTTTATTCCATCCACCAAACGTTTAAGATTATAAAAACGCTTGAAATGTTTCGCTGCAATGTGTTTCCTAATCGAAATCTGAATCCTTTCACCATCTCCAGAACGTTTAAAATAAAAATAAAAGTGTTTCTTTGCAATGTGCACCATATCCCAAGGTTTTCCCCATTCAAAAAACGTTTAGGATATTCATGAATACCTTAAAAAACGTTAGAAAGAGGAACCCGTCTGCCTCTGACACAAACAAAACCCACAAGATTCGTAAATTGAGACGAGCTGTTCTGAGAAGACGCTGTCTAGGGATAAAAGGAACCTCAATATCCCCAGAAAAAGAAACGCAGGGCTTTAATGAAGACGAGTAATCTGCATATATATTAAATCTTCAAAGATAGTTAATCTTCGCTAAAAGCACATCAAGCACTCTCTATATTCACAGGAGAAAGTGCCTCAAAGCATAACTATGGTTTCTTCGTTAATTGCAATACCTTCGTAATTATTATTATTATTATTATTATTATCATTATTATTATCATTACTTGCTAAGCTACAACCCTAGTTGGAAGAGCCAGGATGCTATAACCTCAGGGACTCCAACAGGGAAAATAACCCAGTGAGGAAAGGAAACAAGGAAAAGTAAAATATTGTAAGAACAGTAAAACCATTAAAATAAATATTTCCTAAATAAACTATAAATGGAATTGGGACTATATCAGCGATGGGGACAGGAGGTCCTTTCTCTCTGGAGGAGGGTGAATGAAAGTTAAGTAAAGGGATAAGTCTTTTAAAATAATACCCACAGTGCACCTGAAGAAGTGTACAGATAACACTACATGAATTCGGAATAACAATTTTAATAAGAATTCAATTTCCAGGAAGATTTTTCAAATTACATTAAATTCATGTATTCTGGAATCTACAGTATTTTATAAAGTTGGAATGTGATACGGGATCGAATCCATTTCATTGCTCAATAATATAATAAATGTCTATCTGACAATATATACATGTGATCAGCGCCCAAGCCCCCTCTCTACCCAACCTACAGTAGGACCAAGGAAGGCAAGGCAATAGCTGCTGATGACTCAGCAGATAAACCTATAGGCTCCCCCAATCCCGCATCCTTAGCTCAAAGGGAAGGTTAGGTTGCAGCACCCAAAGGAACTAACAAATTTAAGCGGGACTCCAACCCCAGTCTGGCGATCACCAGTCAGGGACGTTACCACACCGGCCACTACAACTCTATACCAAAATTAGAAAATCCATTGTTTCATTATACTTTTTTATGTAGATAATCTATTGATAATTCCCTTCACGGTTAAAAATAATAAATTCTATTCTAATGATATATAAGGCAATACAATGTAAATGACGTTTAGTAAATACAAGGCAATTGTAACATTACTTCAATATTTATCGAAGTAATCATTGCTATTATAATAAATATTACTATAATAACAATTAATTTCTTGAAATTGTTATTCTTTTACTAGTAGTAATATATATATATATATATATATACACACATATACACATACACACACACACACATATATATATATATATATATACTGGAACATGACTAAAAAAATGGTATACTCAAAACATTTCCGCTATAACTACAGTATTAGCATTGGTTGAAGAGAAGTAATTAAAGTCAGGCGGAACACCTCCTTAGAGTTTATAAGCTGATTAATAAATGTACGGTAAATGTATTATTTAAACCAAAATATTATAATTAAGGGTAAACTTTCGTAGATTACTGTGTTTTTCATTTATTTATCACTCTATCAAGAGGAAGCCAAACACAATATTGTTCAATGTTAAAGATAAATATTTTCATTAATAGTGAAAATCCCTCAAACGAAACATGTTAAAAACTACTTTTAACAAATGCCAGTCATTAATCCTTTCCCTTTAGTCCCTTATCCAACGTGAGGCCAAATATTTTCTGTACATTAACGAATAATATTTTCAATAATCATTCCAATACTATTTATAATGGACACATGATCTAATAAGAAATTCTAAAAATAAAAAAAAATTATCACCTCCCGTAAGTCTAATTGGCTCTATGTTCTATCCAACACGTTTTATACAATAATTGCTTATAAATCTTGCTTATCCCCACTGAATTCTCAAATCAGTCTTTGAAAAGACATGTAACAAACCCTTTACACGGAACCACTTTCTCTTTCTCTCTCTCTCTCTCTCTCTCTCTCTCTCTCTCTCTCTCTCTCTCCCCTTAAAGATATTCCAATTCCCACCTCAACGAAATTATTACTATAACTTAATACCCTGCACCTTATATCATTCTGATTCCATTCTATAAACACATTAATATATGTACGTATGTACATACACACACAAACACACACACACACACACACATATATATATATATATACACATACATACATATATATATATATATATATATGCTGTATATGTGTTCCTATATGTATATACGTACACAAACATATATATATATATATATATACACGTGTATATATATATATATATATACATATATATATGTATATATATACATATATATATGTATGTATATATATATGTATGTATATATATATATATATATATATAAATATAAAACCATTCCCAGGAACCAACTATAACCCCTTTAATAAAAAGACACGTTATTCTTCATAACAAATCCACCTGGATCTCATTTACCACCAAATTAGATATCGTATCATCTTTATAGACAAATACCAACACGAACTGGTTGAATTCACCTCACACTGCTTCGTGCCACAATCATTTTTCTTACACTTTAATTAAAACGGAATGCTGCTGTATCCACCAACCACGAGGATTGGGAAAAATAGAAATAAAGAGGTAAATGACATTTAAAAAAAGGTGGCAGACCCACTTACTTTTTTTTTCATTTGCATGACTTCAATGGGAGGTTTTCTTTAGGTGAGGCACGCACGGAGGCTTTGAAAATGCCAGTTCGAATAATGACAAGGAAATGAATGATGATGCAGGAAAAGTGTCTTTCAGCCACACTCGTGGAGAGAGAGAGAGAGAGAGAGAGAGAGAGAGAGAGAGAGATGTATATATATAACTTCTTCTCAGACAGTATTAACCCAAAATCTTCTCTTTGTGAGGCTGTATTCAAAATGACCCAAGTGTTCGCTCTGTTGTTGGCGAGAAATGAGATGACCGCAAAATGTGCAAGAATTATTGTCTCTGTCTGACATTCTGTTAGTCGTTCTTCAGACAAGTGAAGTGAAAATCCTTATTCATTGCATAATATAACCATTATTCAACCCACTTTCCATCTGCGCATTATATATTTCAAGGATAATTATTCTCGCAGCTTCGTAACTATTTCCAAACAAGACGTATAAAACATTACATAATAATCGATATTCTCACAGCTTCCAATCAAGACGAAGAAAACATTATGTTATAATCTTTTATGATTATCATTTTAGGACGATGTGGCAAGTTGGATCTTTATCTACCCAAAAGCCTTTGTTTATTAAAAAATGTATGATTTTAATCTTTGTAGAGTTAATTAGATAAGACTTACTAGGCCTATCACAAACACGGTTTCTTTATTAATTGACTTTTAGTCCATTCTTCAAATTTCAAATATGTCTTAAAATTATATATCTCAAATAACATTACGAAATTGCAATTGTGTTACTGTATTGTATTATTGCCGCGTATTATACATACTCTCTCTGCTGACTGTTTCATGAAAAAAAATACATAAATAAAAATGTTATGTATTAATTGAAATAGGTAATCAGTAGTGAAGACAACAATGACGATCAATTTCATCAGTCAAAGAGAGAGGTAAAGATATCACAAAGTTGAAGGTTAATAGGTGCCTGGTTTCAGTTCCAGTTTCATCAGAACAGATGCTCACCAGAACGTCAGCTGGATAAACCCAATACCAAAATGTGGTGCCCAAACACAGTGGTGGCCTCCTCAGGAAACAGCTTAAACTCATGGTCCCGGGTGGGAGCGATCTGCTGCTATGCGAGTGTTAGGCGAACACGTTACCACTGTACTAGCCAGGAGACTAGTACACAGCTAAAGAGAATAGAAAAAACAAGTTCATTATTCAAAGAGAATTCAAGACGCATAAATCATCACTCAAAACAGAATTCAAGACAAGAAAATTATCAGTCAAAGAGGATTCGAGACTAAAAAAAATTTCATCATTCAAAGAGAATTCAAGACAAAAAGAAATTCATCATTCAAAGAGAATCCAAGAGATCTAAGTAATCAGTCAAAGAGAAGGTAAGAGGGAAAAATGATTATCCTGAGAACATTTACGAGAACACAATCATAAGAACAAACTCATTTTTCAAAGATAACTCATGAGAACAAACTCATATTTTCAAAGATAATTCAAGAGAACAAACTAATTTTTCAAAGATAATTCATGAGAACAAACCCATTTTCCAAAGATAATTCATTAGAACCAAATCATCACCCAAAGATAAGATAATTCATGAGAGCAAACTCATTTTTCAAAGATAACTCAACAGGACAAAATCATCACCCAAAGATAATTCAAGAAAACAAACTCATCACCTAAAGATAATCCATCAGAAAAAAGTCATCCAAAGATAATTCATAAGAAGAATGACATCCAAAGATAATTCATGGAAACAAAATGATCCAAAGATAATTCAAGAAAACAAACTCATTTTTCAAAAATAATCAATGATAACAAAGTCATCCAAAGATAATTCATAAGAAGAAACGTCATCCAAAGATAACTCATGAGAACCAAATCATCAACCAAAAATAATTCAAGAGAACAAACTCCTTTTTCAAAGGTAATTCATGAGAACAAAATGATCTCACAAAGATAATTCAAGAAAATAACCTCATCACCTAAAGATAATTCAAAAGAACAAATTCATCCAAAGATAATGTAAGAGAACAAAATCATCGCCCAAAGATAATTCAAAGAGAACAAACTCATCAACCAAAGAGATTTAATATGAATAAATTCATATCCCACAAGAAAATTCAAGCGTAGGAATAAATTGTATTGCGTCGCCAGATTGACGCAAAAAACTCCGGGAACTTCAATGGGATGCTTTTACGCACCTTTGTCTGGCATTTGGACCGAGGAAACAAAAGACAGTCGTTATTAAAGATGGAGATGTGAGCGTCGTTCCAGTGGCTCCATCTAGATGCGTTGGAAGTCCTCACGAATCCAGATATTCTGGAAGCTCTGACAGAGGCGGAATCTGGAAACGCTTGCTTGGGAAGGACAGGTAATTGCATTAACCCCAAAAAGCCTCCTTTTTCGGGTAAGGTTTTTCAACTTTTTTTTATTCTTGTTCTACACCGATGCTGTTAGGGGAAGGTTTTTGAAAATCGAAAAAAAAAATTATTCATTGAACTTTTTATAAGCGTCCATTTTCAGGTAAAGTTTTCCCAGTTGTTATTTTTTTTTTTTTATTCAACACGCAACCTATTTCGGGATGGTTTTTGGAAATCAATATATATATATATATATATATATATATATATATACATATATATATACATATTATGACTAAAGCTGTTTGGATATGATTTTTGGAAATCGAAAAAATATATATTATGACTCTTTATAAGCGTCTGCTTTCAGATAAGGTTTTTCAATTGGTTTTTTTTTCCTCCATGCAAATTCTTTGGATATGGTTTTTATGATGTAGAGAAAACATATGATTTTTATTCGGATATTTATGAATAAAAGCCTATAACTAATTTTTAGTTTGATCTGGAGGTTTCAATAACCCTCTATAATAAGCAAAAATATTGTTATTATATATATGAAAACTAATGAGTTTACTCCAGATATTAATAATTATAAACAGCTTTAAACATATCCTTTTAGCAAGGAACAGACTTCCAAATATAGAAATATTATTAAAAATCTTAATAAGTTGAGATGACAGAAATTATTAGTTAAAAATAGTTGGCCAATTGAGACATTCTTTAAGTTTTCAAATAAAAAAAGTTTAGAAGACATTCGAAAGGTAGCAAATACATTATCAAATAAGTAATACGTCTGTATACCATGTTTCCAATATTTATCTGTGTGTATATGGCCATACATATGTATATGTATGGATGTAAATATATATATATATATATATATATATATGTATATATATATATATATATATATATACACATTATTAAAAGCATTTTAAAACTATCCAAATATGCAAAAAATAAAAATATACTTCAGTGATCTTACTGGAAGATTTTAATGGACACAAAGACCAAAAACTCAAAAAATGAGAGGCAAGGACATTCTTCCAGACGTGCCAAAAAAAAAAAAAAAAAAAAAAGAATTAAAAATAGAAATCATCTTTCACTGGGGAGAATTCCACAGGCTGTGGGGAAAATGCTCTGGGCAAAAGATGGTTCAGCTGACGTCTGTTTTCACAAAAAGAGAACAAGAAAAAGAAAAAGAAAATGGTGAAGCTGGTGCAGGTCAGGAAAGGTGCAAAGTTCCTGCAGGATATTCGAAAATTGCTTGATTGGTTGAATCCTGTCCCTTATTTTCTCAAAAAATAATGAAAAAAAGAAAACCTGATTTTCAGTGTTCTTAAAAGTCTATTACAGTCTTTTCAACGTATAATTTCATCTAATATTTCCCATTTTCTTATTATTTATTTTTTCTGTATTGAATCAGAAGCATTGTTAGTGATATTATATACATATATATACAATATATATATATATATATATATATATATATATACTTTTGAATGGCCTCCTATTCGATTAAATGATAATATAAAGTATTGTCGCAATGTTTATCAGCCTACTAAAGACTTCAGTTTATGCTGGTGATAACAATGATACGAAATGTTCACGACCGCTTAACATTAATACGTTTATTCTGAAGACCATTAAGAAAATTGTCCCCTAAAAGAAAATTAATGCATTATTCTTTCCTCTTTGATCATGATATAATATAAGCAACATGAACTAACATAGCTTGGGGTAAAAGGTTTTTCACTCATGACAACCCTTCAAATGTATAATGAAGAATGCTATTTTTAACCGGTTATTTTCACTTGAACTTTTCCCGTATCCTGACATACCTTCCACATCCCGGACAGCCATTCATACACCGTTCTCACTGTTCAAAGTAGATTTTTCATTCAGGCTGGGTTGAATGTAATATCTAGGAGAGCTAACCACGAAAATATTCACAAATTAATATATATAAATATAAATATATATATATATATATCTATATATATATATATACATATATATATATATATATATACATATATATATGCGTATATATATATATATATATATATATATTTATATACATGTATATATACATATACGGTATATATATATATATATATATATATCTTTCTATTAAAATATAGATGTCAGATAACACATGCACTAAATAAAAATAGTGAATAAAAATCAAGTGCATTATTATGAATATTTCATGAAAGAATAATTATAGTTTTCAGTATTGTAAATACTATATTAATTCAGGGATACTGACTCGTGCATAGCAATGCTCGAATTTGTGATGAATGATTTGCAAACGAACTAGAAACTTCATTAAAGTAAAATATGATCTTTAACAGATTAAATATAACATTGCAGTCCTTAAAAAATCCACTAAAAGCTTCCACCGGATAATATGTACCCAAAATCGAAATACATTTCATTACTTCAGTAAACAAGACATGAAATGTCGACCGTTGTATAATATGCACATGAAATTTCAGGCAATTTCATTGCCGGGGATTATCCACTTCAGAAACACTTTGTTAACAACAGCAACTACCTGGAGTTCCAGTCCTGTTGACTTCATGATAGACCGAATAGGGACGAACTAAATTCTGCTCTCGAAACGTTTGCAACGTTTCAATGAGAAATTAGTTGACTCGCGGACCGTTATAATGAACGCTACCATGACTGAACAATATTCGTTGCGTAAGAACCTCATTGTTGCTGCTTGCAAGTTCATTATTTGTTTAATTCTGTTTGCAATTACGATGTTGACTTATTAGGCTGTGTGGCTGACTGTTCTTCATTCTTAATTGCTTGTTAGGAGGTGGAAAAGGTCTTGAAGGGTCCTTCATGAGGGGAAAAGTCTAACTGGGAAATCAGTCAAACGTTAAAGGTCGAAGGTCAAAGGTAAAGGTCACATAAATGCTGTTTATTTCCCACAAGGAAATCAGTCAACCATAAATGGTCAAAGGTAAATGTAACACATATGTTGCTTAAATTGCAATATTGGCACCGTTAAAAAAAAAAAAAAAAAAAAAAAATATGGAATATCATCTGAAAAGGCAAAAAACTCAAAACCTAAATTCAAATCATATTAACCATTCCTTTTAAATTCCGAATTCTATGACATATAAACGCCAAAAAATATTTGTTATTGGAAAATATGAAGAAAAAGGCTTTACTAAAGAACATCCCTCAAAGGCAAAAAGCTTTGAATTAAACATTACTCATCATATTATAAAGATGAATTAATCATTTTAAGCACATGTCTGCAAAAAGGAGGTTTGGACCCAGAGGTCCAGAAGGCACAACAATGTCCTTGGAATCTTTCCTGAAGGGGTTTCCCTTAAATTTCTGGAGGTACATTCTCCTTCAGAGTCAGGAGTACTCCCAGGGGACCTAACCTTTTGGCGAAAGAGAAGAGACTAAGAGAAAGGCAGCGTGAGTGAAAGGAGAACTTTCTTTTAAAAAGAAAGTTAAGAAACACTGGAGGAATTTTCTCAGAGGTATGCGTTAATGTTTTCTCTTAACTCAGATGTGTAATGAAAAACAAATGTAAATAATTAAAATAATTTGTGTTTTTATAATATACATTTAGGGTTGTGTTGGCCGATGAGGTAACGTCCCTGACTGGTGAACGCTAGACTGGGGTTCGAGTCAAGCTCAGAGTCGTTAGTTTCTTTTTTTGCTGCAACCTCACCATCATTGTGAGCTAAGGATTGGGTGTTTAGGGGAGCTTATAGGTCTAACTGCTGAGTCACCAGCAGCCATTGCCTGGCCCTCCTTGGTCCTAGCTTGTGTGGAGAGAGGGCTTGGGCGCTGATCATTTGTATATAGGGTCAGTCTCTAGGGCATTGTCACTGTCCCTAATCCTTGCCCTTCATGAGCGATCTATAAACCTTTAAACCTTTGAAGTTAACAAATTTAAAAGATAAGATCAAAGAGAGAGAGAGAGAGAGAGAGAGAGAGAGAGAGAGAGAGAGAGAGAAGAGAGAGAGAGAATAAAAATAAAACTACATATACAGTAATTCATACATACATAAATAGATACATACATACCTACATACACACGAGAATAATCATATAAGAAATTTCCTTCAATAACATTTATTTTGAATTTCTAATATATACATATATATGCATACATACATACACACGTAATCAACATACATACATAATCAACGGAATATCTTGCCAATAAATGCAAACTTTCGAACCCTGAGTAAAACAAAAATTTCATTTCCGACAATAATTCATAAAGAAAACCTCTATTGCTCGATTATGAAGCAGGAAATCTGAGCTTCGCGAAAAGACTATTTTGTTTAAATCTTTATGAATATATATATATATATATATATATATATCTATATATATATATATATATATATATCTGTGTGTGTGTGTGTGATTGTGTCTGTGTTTATGTATGTGTATTCTAAAAAATCCCTTTTCCCCTTATTACATTGTTTTACACTGAGACATATATTACATATCTCCATTGTCGCTGTATGTAAATATCTTAAAACATTTGCCTCATTTATTTCTTATATGAAATTAAGCGAAATAACCATCTAAATATACTACAAAACTTTCTCCTCTTCATTAAAGAAAGACTAAAATAGAAATATATCGAGCAACAACAACCTTTCTCTTTCTCTTTCTCTCCCTCTCCCTCCCCCTTCGAGAACATCAAAGAAGATGAGATACCCCTCCGGCAGTAGAAAAATCCCATCAAATTTTAATCCGAAAATCTCTATATATTTTGAAAATAAAAATTCAGAAGAAAGAACCCGATTGTGGAATGAACTTCAAAGAAAAATGAGAAATGTTTTTGAGAGCTTCAAAATTAACATCAGATTTTTTTCATGGTTTTTGTTTTCTTTACTAAATATATGTAATTCCTCTATTCATAATTGTGGGTTCGAAAGATAAAACACAGACGTTATTTTCAGACTTTTTCTATTACGATGAAGTAGGCCTGCTGTCTTAGAAATATATATATATATATATATATATATATATATATGTGTGAGAGAGAGAGAGAGAGAGAGAGAGAGAGAGAGAGAGAAGAGTGTTAAACGAGTTACCTTGTTTGTGTATATCAGTCGAAATTAGTCTTGGGTAGACCATAGCCTCTGTACCATGATCATTCACTGTCTTGAGTCAGAGTTCTCTTGCTTGAAGGTACACTCGGGCACACTATTCTATCCTATTTCCTTATTTCCTTTCCGCACTGGGATTATTTCTCTGCTTGAGAATTCGGCCTTATAGAATCCTGTTTTTCCAACTAGGATTGTAGATTATCTAGTAATAGTAGTAGTAGTAAAAATAACAATAATAATAATTTGTTGACAAAAGATTCCAGGTAATTGGTAGGGAAAATTAGGATAATATCAGTATAATCCAAAGAGACTACCAATATCAATATAAAAAATGACAATATATATTAAAGATGAATAACATGAACGATGTGAAAAAAAAAAACATAAAAAAAGAGCAGAGATCTTTAGAACCTATAAAATAGCTCAAAGTGAAGCAGCAAACTCGTCATGTTCACTAGATCCAGTTGTCAACTTGGTGAGCTGAGTACAAGATTGTACTGATCTCCCCCAAGAGAGACGAAGTCACGAACTCTGTTTTGAACCTGTTTATCGAACTCAGGATATCTATAATCTATAGGTCAATGTCACGTTCCGAGGCCCCTTTATATCAAGGCTGATATTTTGGGTGATTTAAAAAAAAAAAAGATAAAAGATAAAAGACTTCACGTGACCTTCAAGGAAAAGTTCAATGTCTGTGTATAGAGGTTAAAGGTGTCTGGTTTCAATTCCAGTTTCATCGGAATAGATATTCATCAGAACGCAGCCGGGCAGGCCCAACTACCCACTGTGGCGCCTAACCACAGCAGTGGCCTCCCCAGTAAACAGCTCAAACTCACGGTCCTGGGCAGGGATCGATCTGCTGCCATGCGAAGTCTAGGCAAACACGTTATCACTATACTATCCAAGTTTATCTACTTTAAAAGATTAAAGGGCGCTCATTAGTGGTGACAGAAGCAAGAGACAAGACAATGTCCAAGAGAGTGACTAGATATACATATAATCAGCCCCGGAGCCATCTTTACCCAAGCTAGCACAGGAGGGAACGAGGCAATGTCACTTGATGACCCAGCAGGTAGAACTACATGCTCCTCTAAACGCCCAAATCCCTAGCTTAAGCAAGTCTCGAACTCCCGTCTAGCAGACTGACAGACAGGGACGTGTCTAATAGGCTACAACAACCACAGATATCTTAATGGCTATATCTTTCTGAGCATTGGAAGATTAAAAACTATATACGCAATTTTCCAGATTTTTGCCTATAAAAGCTCCTTCTCCCATACGAACTCACTATTTACCCATAAAATTTTATATATATATATATATATATATGTATATTTATATATACAGTATATATATATATATATATATACATATATATATATATATATATATATTCATACATATCTAATTATATATGTGTTTATATACACACACACAGACACACACATAAATATATATATATATATATATATACATATATATATATATATATATATATTCATACATATCTAATTATATATGTGTTTATATACACACACACAGACACACACATAAATATATATATATATATATATATAATATATATATAAATATATATATATATATATATATATGAGAGAGAGAGAGAGAGAGAGAGAGAGAGAGAGAGATTATGCAAACAAGGACTTCTCCACATCCTTCCAAGCTCATTAATTGAATAGAAATAAAAAAAAATTCGGAGAATTGGCTAATTAGGAATCATGATACCCTACGCCCTACGGGGTTAACTCTGGAAGGTCCGCTTCGTGTCTGAAATCTACGGGAAAGGCCCTTCGTGGTTCACCAGTTTTCATGAACGATAGCAGGGAATTCGCGAACAATAAACTAATTTATGAATTTTTCAAGTATTTCCAAAATCATTGAGTATCCTATCATGAACTTAATGATAGCGACTTGATGCTTAATAAGTTTTATCGATGCCTTAAGATGAAATTACTTCGAGGTTATTATGTTGTTATAAGTTGTAACTTAATGTATGTTCATATTGTTATCAATTATATCATGTGTTCGTGAACACAAATTAAAGTTATTACTAACAAGCCTACTTCGATAGAGTGGAGTTTTATTGTTATAATTTATATCATTCAATAGAAATCTAATTATAGGAGATGACGTTTGGAATATCGTATTGAAACAATGTATTCCAAGGGAAATCGAAGTGAATATTACTTACAGTAAAGAAGGATTGACTACGAACAAATACATACACAAAAGTCCTATATGTAGGCACTAACACAAAATCAATTTCAAAATATTCAACTAAATGACAATGTTGTTTCAAACTTGTTTCAAATAAAAAAAAAAAAGATTAAAAAATGTATATTGTTACCTAAAAAAAAAACTTGGTTACCTCCACCAACGAAGTCTAGGGAGGTTATGTTTTACGCCGTGTTTGTTTGTGTGTGTTTTTTGTGAACAGCTTCCAGGTCACAATTTTAACCGTAGAGTAATGAAACTTCCATGGATTAACTATTATGTAGAAAGTCGAAAATGATTAAATTTTGGAAAGTCAAGGTCAAAGATAAAGGTCACGGTCAGGCAAAATGTCCAATTCAGGTAATCAACCATAAGTTTGGACATCGTTGTCACAGAGGCTTCACACTTGGTTCATATCTGAGTGTATGAAAATCACGTTAATTAATACATATTAAGGTCAAACGTCAAGGTCAAGCATAAGGTAAAAAAATAAGCTTGTGCGGAGGAGGTATGCGCTCTACTAAGTGCCCCTCTAGTTGATGATATTTTAAACTAAATTAAATAAAATCCAAATTAAAAACAGTAAAATAAAAGGAAAAGAGGAAATATGAATAATGATTTTTCATGTTATTCACATCTCGAATATTGGCTCCGCTCTTCCTGAGAGTAAAATTCTTTAGGAAAAATACCAAGTAAAGAATAAAAACAAGTTTATATCAATTAATTGCGAATTTAAAGACGAGAAACTTTTCCATCTCCTTCCGACTTCTAATTTCTTTGTTATTTTGGACTAAGTGATGGACCAGTTTTAGCTTTCTAAAGTTTCGGAGACTACTTTCCTCCCATCGTGGTCTTTAGAGAAGATTCTTGAAATAAACGATTTATATGCTATAGTGATATATATAGACAAATATATATATAAAATATATATATACATATATAATATATATATATAAAATATATGTATATATAAAATATATGTATATATAACATATATATATATATATATATATATTCATCACTGCGCTCTAGAAGCCAGATTGATAGCCTCTGTGTGTGTATGTACTGAAAGTATGTATCTATGGATATGTATATATATATATATATATATATATAATATATATATAATGAAATAAAAATCTAATTTACTTTGAGGCTTTTTAGCCATGTATTATTCTATCTGTGCTATATCAGCCAAAGAGAGTCTATGTATGTATGAATTTATTAATGTATGTATGTATGTATCATGAACTAAAAAATTTATTTACATGAGGTTGTTTATCTATGTATTTTACCAATGTTCCTACAGTATGTATCCCTTTTCAAAGCCACTCTTACAGAAAGCACAGCACGTTCAAATACATCACATTTACCAACCCTCTAATTTACTCGAAGTGCTTTGAAATATTTCGAGTGAGCTTCATATATGTCTCATACACTCTTGCCTCATTAATGAGCAGGGAAGCAAAGTCCTTTATCCAGCCTCATTAGTGAGGGAAGACAAGTCTCACTTCTCGTTAATTACCCGAAACTGCCTCAACTTCCTTAACGATTTTGACTCCATGTTTCTTTTATCTGGCATTCAAGGTATAGCTCTACGGAGTAAATGGACTAATTGGCAACATTTCTTTGGGTGGGGTTTCAGCTCTGCGCTATAAATGGACTAATTGGCAACATTTCATTGGGTAGGTTTCAGCTCTGCGCCATAAATGGACTAATTGGCAACATTTCTTTGGGTGGGTTTCAGCTTTGCGCCATAAATGGATTAATTGGTAACATTTCTCTCAGTACGTTTCAGCTCTAAGCAATAACTGGACTAATTGGCAACACTTATCCGTGTTCGTTTCATCTCTGCACCATAAATGGACTAACTGGCAACATTTCTCTGAGTACGTTTCAGCTCTACGAAAATAAATGGACTAACTGGTGACATTTCTC
>NC_090767.1:24303705-24328705 GCF_036898095.1 Palaemon carinicauda
GTGCATAGCAATGCTCGAATTTGTGATGAATGATTTGCAAACGAACTAGGAAACTTCATTAAAGTAAAATATGATCTTTTAACAGATTAAATAAAACATTGCAAGTCCTTAAAAAACCCACTAAAAGCTTCCACCGGGATAATATGTACCCAGAAATCGAAATACATTTCATTACTTCAGTAAACAGACATGAAATGTCGACCGTTGTATAATATGCACATGAAATTTCAGGCAACTTCATTGCCGGGGATTATCCACTTCAGAAACACTTTGTTAACAACAGCAACTACCTGGAGTTCCAGTCCTGTTGACTTCATGATAGACCGAATAAGGACGAACTAAATTCTGCTCTCGAAAACGTTTGCAACGTTTCAATGAGAAATTAGTTGACTCGCGGACCGTTATAATGAACGCTACCATGACTGAACAATATTCGTTGCGTAAGAACCTCATTGTTGCTGCAGCAAGTTGATTATTTGTTTAATTCTGTTTGCAATTACGATGTTGGCTTATCAGACTGTGTGGGCTGACTGCTCTTCATTCTTAATTGCTTGTTAGCAGGTGGAAAAGGTCTTGAGGGGACCTTCATAAAAGGGGATAAATCTCACTGAGTAATCAGTGAAACGGAGAAGGTCAAAGGTAGAGGTCAAATAAATGCTGTTTATTTCACAAAAGGAAATCAGTCAAACATAAAAGGTCAAAGGTAAATGTAACATAAATGTTGCTTAATTTGCAATATTGGCACCGCAATCAAAAGAAAAGTTTCTGAATTATAAAAAAAAATCTAATAATATATATATATATATATATATATATATATATGGAATATCGTCTGAAGAAAGAGAAAACTAAAAATCTAAATTCGAATTATATTAATCATTCTCTTTTAAACTCCAAATTCCTTGATATGAAAAAAAATATATATAATAGGAAAATATGAATGAAAAGACTGTACTAAAGAGCATCCCTTAAAGACAAAAAGCTTTGAAATAAACAAGTAGACATCATATAATAAAAATGAATTAATCATTTTAAGCATATGTCTGCAAAAGGTCTTTTCGACCGAGAGGTCCAGAAGGCACAACAGTAGCCCTGTCCTTGGAATCTTTCCTGAAGAGATTTTTCTCAAATTTCTGGAGGTACAATTTTTCTTCAGAGTCGAGAGCACTCCCAGGGGACCTAACCTTCTGGGAGAAAGAGAAGAGACCGAGAGAAAGGCCAGCGTGAGGTGAAAGGATAACTTTCTTTTAAAAAGAAAGTTAAGAAACAATGGAGGAGTTTTCTCAGAGGTATGAGTTAATGTTTTCTCTTAACTCAGATGTGGTAATGGAAAACAAAATGTAAATAATTAAAATAATTTGTGTTTTTATAATATACATTTAGGGTTGTGGTGGCCGATGTGGGTAACGTCCCCTGACTGGAGAACGCCACACTGGGGTTCGAGTCAAGATGAGACTCGTTAGTTTCTTTTGTCGCCTGTAACCTCACCATCATTGTGAGCTAAGGATTGGGGGTTTGGGGGAGCCTATAGTTCTATCTGCTGAGTCATCAGCAGCCATTGTCTGGCCCTCCTTGGTACTAGCTTGTGTGGAGAGGGGCTTGGGCGCTGATCATATGTATATAGGGTCAAGTCTCTAGGGCATCGTCCTGTTTGATAGAGCAAAGTCACTGACCCTTGCCTCTGCCATTCATGAGCCGTCCTTTAAACATTCAAAATTAACGCGTTTAAAAGATAAGTTCAGAGAGAGAGGAGAGAGAGAGAGATGAGAGAGAGAGAGAGAGAGAGAGTAATTAATGAGCATCTTGTGAGTGGTTTAACTTCATTGGGTGAGGATTACCAAGTCGAGGCCCATCCATTTCTAACTATGATACAATAATATGTATCTGGGAGGATTCAACTACCTCTCTCTCTCTCTCTCTCTCTCTCTCTCTCTCTCTCTCTACCTCTCTCTCTCTCTCAGCAGCTAACAATTATCGTGAGATAGACAAAAAAAAAATATGTTCAACAGCAATATTGCTTTAGGGATAACCATACCTTATTAGTTTATATATGGAAAGATCATTTTTAAACTTGTTAATGTTCTTAAAATATTTCATCTAAATTGTCCATTAATTCTCTTGTAGTTAATTTATTTCCTTGCTTCATTTCAGCCCTGGACTATTTTTCCCTATTGAAGCCTCAGGGCTTATAGCATCCTGCGTTTCCAAATAGGGTTATAGCTTAGGTAATAATAATAATAGTAATAATACTGTGCATACCTACAAATAAAACTACATATACGGGTATACATACATACATACATACATATAACCCACGAGAATAATCAAATAAGAAATTTCCTTCAATAACATTTTAAATTTCTAATATATATATACATACATACATAAATACATACGTAACATACATACATACATACATACATACATACGAGATTAGTCTTATAAAAAAATTCCTTCAATAACATTTATTAAAAATTCTAAAACTGTACATACATACTGTACATACTAGAATAATCAACACTTCGAACACTGAGTAAAACAAAAATTCGTTTTCCGAAAATAATTCATAAAGAAAACCTTTATTTGGGCCGTTACTGAAAATGCTCGATTATGGAGCAGGAAATCTGAGCTTCGCGAAAAGACTATTTTGTTTAAATCTTTATAAACATATATATATATATATATATATATGTATATAATATATATATATATATATTTACACACACACACATAAATATATATATATATATATATATATGTGTGTGTGTGTGTGTGTGAGTGTGAGTGTGTGTTTGTGTCTGTGTTTATGTATGTGTATTCTAAAAAAAAAAACCCTTTTCCCCTTATTACATTGTTTTACACTGAGACATATATTACATATCTCCATTGTCGCTGTATGGAAATATCTAAAAATATTTACCGCATTCATTTCTTATATGAAATTAAGCGAAATAACTATCTAAATATACTACAAAACTTTCTCCTCTTCATTAAAGGAAGACTAAAATAGAAATATATGGAGCAACAACAACCTTTCTCTTTCTCTTTCTCTCTCTCTCCCTCTCCCCTCTCCCTCACCCCCCCCCCCCCCCCCTCCCCTTTGGAGAACATCAAAGAAGATGCGATTCCCTTCCGGCAGTAGAAAAAATCCCATCAAATTTTAATCCAGAAATCTCTATATATTTTGAAAATAAAAATTCCGAGGAAAGAACCCGATTGTGGAGTTAACTTCAAAGAGAAATGAGAAATGTTTTTGAGAGCTTCTAAATTAACATTATTTTTTTTCTAGGTTTTGTTTTCTTTACTAAATATATGTAATTCCTCTATTCATAATTGTGGGTTCGTAAGATAAAGAACGGACTTTATTTTCAGGCTTTTTTCTATTATGATGTCTTAGAAATATATAAAAATGAGAGAGAGAGAGAGAGAGAGAGAGAGAGAGAGAGAGAGAGGAGGGTTACACGAGTTACCTTGTTTTTGTATATAAGTCGAAATTAAGTCTTTGGTAGTACCCCAGCCTCTGCACTATGGTCCCACTGTCTTGAGTCAGAGTTCTCTTGCTTGAGGGTACACTCGGGCACACTATTCTATCCTATTTCCTTATTTCCTTTCCGCACTAGGACAATTTCTCTGTTCGAGCCTTTGGCCTTATAGCATCCTCTTTTACCAACTAGGATTGTAGATTAGCTAGTAGTAGTAGTAGTAGTAGTAGTAGTAGTAGTAGCAGCAAAAATAACAATAATAATAATAATTTGTTGACAAATGATTCCAGGTAATTGGTAGGGAAAATTAGGATAATATCACTATAACCCAAAGAAACTACGAATAACATTATAAAAATTAACAATAAATTAAAGATGAATAACATAAACGAGGTGAAAAAAAAAAAAGAGAAGAGATCTGTAGATCTATAGATCTTTAGACCCTAAGAACATACCTCAAAGTGAAGCAGCAATTACGTCATGTTCACTAGATCCAGTTGTCAACTTGGTGAGCTGAGTACAAGATTGTACTGATCTCCCCCAAGAGAGACGAAGTCACGAACTCTGTTTTGAACCTGTTTATCGAACTCGGAAGATCCATAAGCTATATGTCAATGTCACGTTCCGAGGCCCCTTTATATCAAGGCTGATATTTTGGGTGTTTTTTAAAACAAGATAAAAGATGAAACACTTCACGTGACCTTCAAGGAAAAGGTTCAATTTCTGTGTATAGAGGTTAAACATGTCTGGTTTCAGTTCTAATATCGTCAGAATACATGTTCACCAGAAGGTCAGCCGGGCAAGCCCAACTACCCACTGTGGCGCCTAACCACAGCAGTGGCCTCCCCAGTCAACAGCTTAAACTCACGGTCCCGGGCGGGGATCGATCTGCTGCCATGCAAATTCTAGGCAAATACATTACCACTATACTAACCAAGCTAATCTTCTTTAAAAGATTAAAGGGCGCTCATTAGTGGCAGCAATAGACAGGACAATGTCCTAGAGAGTGATTATATATACATATGATCAGTCTACAAAAATCCGTTGCTTGAGCAGGTCTCGAACTCCGGTCTAGCAGATTGCCAGGCAGGGACTTGTCCAATAGGCTACAACAACCACAGATATCTTAATGGGTATATCTTTCTGAGCATTGGAAGACAGTATTAGTACTGCATTGGAAAAATTTAGGAGTAATAACTTTATACGGAATTTTCCAGATATTTGTCAATAGAAGCTATTTTTCCCATACGAACTCACAGTTTATCCTTAAAATTTGTTTACATATATATATATATATATATATATATATATATATATATATATATATATATATATATATATATATATATATATATATATATACATATATAAAGATATATATATAATATATTATATATATATATATATATATATATATATATATATTCATAAATTTATAATTATATATGTTTTCATATATATATATATATATATATATATATATATATATATATATATATATATATATATATAAAGAGAGAGAGAGAGAGAGAGAGAGAGAGAGAGAGAGAGAGAGAGAGAGAGAGATAATATGCAAACAAGGACTTCTCCACATCCTTCCAATCTCATTAAATGAATGAAAATTAAAAAAAAGATCGGAGAATTGACTAATTAGGAATCATGATCCCATGCGGACTTATCTCGGGCAGTCCCTCTTCAAGTCTAAAATCTACGGGAAAGGCCCTTCGCGGTTCATCAGTTTTCATGAAGGATAGCTGGAAATTCGAGGACAATAACTTAATTTAAGGCAGGAGATGAATTGCTCAAGTATTTCCATAATCCTAAAGTACATTATCATGAACTTAATGATATCGCCTTGATGCTTAATAAGTTTTATCGATGCCCTAAGTCAAAATAACTTCGAGTTATTTTGTTATAAGATGAAACTTAATGTATGTTCACATTGTTATCAATTATATCATGTGTAGATCAACACTAATTAAAATTATTACTAACAAGCCTACTTTGAAAGAGAGGAGTTTTATTGTTATAATTTATATTATTTAGTGGAAATCTAATCACAGGTGATGACGTTTGGAATATCGCACTGAAGTATGATATATTCCAGGTGAAATTGAAGTAAATATTACTTAATAAAGTACTGGCAGAAAACATATACAAAAAAAAAAAAAAAAAAAAAAAAAAAAAAAAAAAAAAAAAACCATACACATGTTCCACATGTACGCATGCACCCAAAAAAAATAAATTTCAAAATTCCCAATCAGATGACAATGTTGTTTCAAACTTGTTTCAAATAATTTATTTTTTCAAAAATGTATATTGTTACTTAAAAAATCTTGGTTACCTCCGCTAACAAAGTCTAGGGAGGTTATGTTTTACCCCGTGTTTGTTTGGGCGTTTTTTTTTTTTGTTTTTTTTTTTTTTTTGGTGAACAGCTTCCAGGTGATAATTTTAACCGCAGAGTAATGAAACTTGCATGGATTGACTATTATGTAAAAAGTTGAAATTGATTAAATTTTGGAAAGTCAAGGTCAAAGATAAAGGTCACGGTCAGGCAAAATGTCCAATTCAGGTAATCAACTATAAGATTGGACATCGTAGTCACAGAGACTTCAAACTTGGTTCATATTTGAGTGTATGAAAATCCACGCCAATTAATACATGTTAAGGTCAAACGTCAAGGTCAAGCAAAAGGTAAAAAATAAACAGGTGCGGCGGAGGTATGCGCTCTACTAAGTGCCCTCTAGTTGATGAAATTTTAAACTAAATTAAATAAAATCCAGATTCAAAACAGTAAAATAAGAAGAAAAGAGGAAATATGAAAAATTATTTTTCATGTTATTCACATCTCGAATATTGGCTCCGCTCTTCCTGAGACTAAAAAAAAAAAAAAAGAGAGCAAAATTCTTTAGAGAAAATTCCAGAGTAAAGAATAAAAACAAGTTTATATCAATTAAATGCGAATTTAAAGACGAGAAACTTTTCCATCTCTTCCCAACTTCTAATTCCTTTGTTGTTTTGGACTAATTGATGGACCAGTTTTAGCTTTCTAAAGTTTCGGAGACTACTTTCATCCCATCGTGGTCTTTAGAGAAGCATCTTGAAATATAAGATTTATGTGTTATTGTGATATATATATATATATGTATATATATATATATATATATATATATATATATATATATATATATATATATATATATATATATATATTAATCACTCTGCGCTATAGCAGCCACAGTGATAACCTTTGTACGTGTGTATGTACTGAATATATGTATGTATGAGTGTATATATGTATGCATGTGTGCATGCATATATGTATAATTAAATAAGATTTTAATTTACTTTGAGACTTTTTAGCCATGTATCATTCTATCTGTGCTATATCAGCCATAGAGAGAGCCTATCTATGTATGAATTTATTAATGTACGTATGTATGTATGTATGGATGTATGTATGTATGTATGTATGTATGTATGTATGTATCATGAAATAAAAGTTTAATTTGGTGTGAGGCTGTTTTTCTATGTATTTTACCAATGTTTATACAGTAGATATCCCTTTTCAAAGCCACTCATAAAAAAAGCAAAGCAAGTGCCCTCTAATTTACCCGAAGAGCTTTGAAATATTTCGAGTGAGCTTCATATATTTCTCGTACACTCTTGCCTCATTAATGAGTAGGGAAGCAAGATCCTTTATACAGCCTCATTAGTGAGGGAAGACAAGTCTCACTTCTCATGAATTACCTGAAACTGCCTCAACTTCCTTCAAGATTTTGGCGCCATGTTTCCTTTATCTGGGAACATTTCTCCATGTGCGTTTCAGCTCTGCGCCATAAATGGACTAATTGGTAACTTTTCTAAGGGGGAATTCCACCTCTGAGCCATAAATGGACTAATTGGTAACTTTTCTATAGGTGAGTTCCAGCTCTGTGCCATGAATGGACTAATTGGCAAAATTTTCCCAATTGCATTTCAGCTCTGCGCCTTAAATGGGGTAATTGGCAAAATTTCTCTGGGTGTGTTTCAGCTTTGCATCATAAATGGACTAATTGGCAACATTTATCTGAGTGTGTTTCATCTCTGTACAAAAATGGACTAATTGGAAATACTTCTCTGAGTACATTTCAGTTCTGCACCATATATGGACTAATTGCCAACTTTTCTCTGAGCATGTTTCAGCTCTGCAAAAATAAATAGACTAATTGGCAACATTTGTCTGAGTAAATTTCAGCTCTGTGAAAATAAATGGACTAACTGGCAACATTTCTCTGAGTATGTTTCAGCTCTGCACCAGAAATGGACTAATTGGTAACATTTTTACAGAGCATGCTTCATCTCTGCGAAAATAAATAGACTAATTGGCAACATTTGTCTGAGTACATTTCAGCTCTGCGCCACAACTGATCTAATTGGTGATGTTTCTCTGAGTAAATTTCAGCTCTGCGCCAAAGATGATCTAATTGGCGATACTTCTCGGAGTAAATTTCAGCTCTGTGAAAATAAATGGACTAATTGGCAACATTTCTCTGAGTATGCTTTAGCTCTGCACAAGAAATGGACTAATTGGTAACATTTTTCTGAGCATGCTTCATCTCTGCGAAAATAAATGGATTAATTGGTAACATTTCTCTGAGTATGTTTCAGCTCTGCACCATAAATGGACTAATTGGCAACATTTTTCTGAGTACATTTAAGCTCTGCAAAATTAAATGGACCAATTGGCAACATTTCTCTGAGTACGTTTCAGCTCTGCAAAAATAAATAGACTAATTGGCAACATTTCACTGAGAACGTTTCTGCTCTTCGAAAATAAATGGACTAATTGGCAACATTTCTCGGAGTACATTTAAGCTCTGCAAAATTAAATGGACTAATTGTCAATATTTCTCTGAGTACGTTTCAGCTCTGCAAAAATAAATAGACTAATTGGCAACATTTCCTTGAGAACGTTTCTGCTCTTCGAAAATAAAGGGACTAATTGGCAACATTTCTCGGAGTACGTTTCAATTCTGCAGCAGAAATGGACTAATTGGTAAGATTTCTCTGAGTACGTTCTAGTTCTGCGAAAATAAATGGACTAATTTGCAACATTTCTCTGTTTACATTTCTGCTCTGCGCCACAAATGGACTAATTGCCAGCATTTCTCTGAGTACGTTTCAGCTCTGCAAAAATAAATGGACTAATTGGCAAAATTTCTCTAAGTATATCTTAGCTCTGAGTCAGATTGTGACAATGAGGGGTAACAATTGCGTATCGAGCTTGGGAATAATATACCCTTACCAAGTGAAAATTAACCACTGAACAATTACAGTCCAGTAGTTAACCCCTTTAGTGAAGAAAACATGTTTAGTAATCTCAGTGTTGTCAGGAGTACGAAGAGAGAGGAGAATGTGGAAAGAATAGGCCACACTGATCGGTGTATGTGTAGGCAAAGGGAAAATCAGCCGTAACAAGAGAGAGGGATCCATTGTAGTACTGCCTGACCAGTTAAAGGATTCAATAACTCTCTAGTTGTAGTATCTCAACGATTGGCTGGGGCCTTGGTCAACCTATTACATACACACACACACACACACACACACACAAACACACACACACACACACATATATATATATATATATATATATATATATATATATTTATATATATATATATATATATATATATTGTGTGTGTTTGTGTGTGTGTGTGTGTATGTGTGTGAAGGCATCCCCTCCTGGTCCTCGGCAACACTCCAAAGGGAAGGCAACTAGTCCTTAGTCCACACTTTAACCGACAGAATTTTATATTAACTTTTCTTAGTTTGGCAAACCAATTAACACTGGCAATGGAACAAATAGCCATCCTTGCAAATGTGAACCCAATGCCCTACCTTACACAATCTTGTATATGTAATATTTCGAATTATGTCTGGAATGAACTCGTAACTCTTCTGTAAGATGTCGGGGGAAAATGGAAATCAGATAGCGTAGTTATTAGAACAATCGACAAATGAACGAGCAAGACGAACATTGTTTACCCCAGTCTTCTTAATGAAATTGTATTGAAAGCATAAGATTTAAATGGTTTGAAATATCTTTATCATATAGGGGAAATTCCCTTTCCAATCCCTTATAGTTCCACTCATGAATGGCAGAGGCAAGGGACAGTCGCATTGCTCTATCAGGCAGAAAAAAATGCCCAAGAGACTGACAATATATACATGTGATCAGAAACGAAGCCCCATCTCTACCCAAGCTAGGACCAAGTAGAGCCAAGCAATGGCTGCTAAGGACTCAGCAGATAGACCTATAGGCTCTCCCAAATCCCCCATTCGTAGCTCACAGGGATGGTGAGGTTGCAGTGACCAAACGACCGAACAAAAAGCTGGACTCGAACCCCTATACTAAAATAAGAAAATCAATGTGCATCCATTGTTTCAATATATCTATTCATGTAGAGAATCTATTGGTAATCCCCTTCACGGTTGAATATAATAAATTCTAATCTTAGGATACATGAGGCTATGAAGTGTAAATGATGTTTAGTAAATACAAAGAAATTGTAACAATACTTCAATATTCATCGAAGCAATCATTGCTATTATAATAAATATTACTATAATAACAATTAATTCCTTGAAGTTATTAATGCTTTACTAGTATAATTTTATATATATATATATATATATATATATATATATATACATATATTTATATATATATATACATACACACACACACACACACATATATATATATATATATATATATATATATATATATATATATATATATATATATATATACACATGTATATACTGGAACATGACTAATAGAATTGTATACTCAAAACCTTTCCGCTATAACTACAGAATTAGCATTGGTTGAAGAGAAGTAATTAAAGTTAGGCGGAACACTTCCTTAGAGTTTATAAGCTGATTAATAAATGTACGACAAATGTATTATTAAAACCAAAATATTATAATTAAGGCTAAACTTTGGTACATTACTGTGTTTTTTATTTATTTATTCCTCTATCAAGAGGAAGCTAAATACGGAATTGTTCAATGTTAAAGATAAATATTTTCATTAATAGTGAAAATCCCTCAAACGAAACATGTTAAAAACTACTTTTAACAAATGCCAGTCATTAATCCTTTCCCTTTAGTCCCTTATCCCACATGACTCCAAATATTTTCTGTATATTAACGAATAATATTCTCAACAATCATTCCAATACTATTTATAATGGACACATGATCTAATAAGAAATTCTAAAAAAAAAAAAAAAAATTATCACCTTCCGTAAATCTAATAGACTCTACGTTCTATCCAAAACGCCTTATGCAAAAATTGCTTATAAATCTTGCTTATCATCACTAAATTCTCAAATCAGACTTTGAAATGACACGTAACAAACCCTTTGCACGGAACCACTTCTCTCTCTCTCTCTCTCTCTCTCTCTCTCTCTCTCTCTCTCTCTCTCTCTCTCTCTCTCTCTCTCTCTCTCTCTCTCTCCCCCCCTTAAACATATTTAAATTCCCCCCTCAACGAAATTATTATAATAACTTAATACCCTGCACCTTACATCTCGTTGATTCCATTATATACACACATTAAGATAAGTACGTATGTGTATACACACACATATATATTTATTTATATGTATATATTTATTTAGGTACGATTATATATATATATATACATATAAACTGACTTCCATTCCCAGGAACAAACTATAAGCCCTTTAATACAAAAGACGCATTATTCTTCATAACAAATCCACATGGATCTCATTCAACACCAAATTAGATATCGTATCATCTTTATAGACAAACACCAACACGAAACGGTTGAATTCATCTCACACTGCTTCGTGCCTCAATCATTTTTCTTACACTTTAATTAAAACAGGATGCTGGTGTATCCACCAACCACGAGGATTGGGAAAAATAGAAATAAAAAAGTAAATGATATTTAAAAAAAGGTGGCAGACCCACTTGCTTTTTTTTTTCATTTGCATGACTTCAATGGGAGGTTTTCCTTTGGTGTGGCACGCACGGAGGCTTTGAAAAATGTCAGTTCGAATAATGACAAGGAAATGAATGACGATACAGGAAAAGTGTCTTTCATCCACACACGTGGGGAGAGAGAGAGAGAGAGAGAGAGAGAGAGAGAGAGAGAGAGAGAGAGAGAGAGAGAGAGAGAGAGAGAGAGAGAGAGAGCGAACTTCTCAGACAGTATTAACCCAAATCTTCTCTTTGTGAGGCTGTATTCAAAATGACCCAAGTGTCCGTTCTGTTGTTGGCGAGAAATGAGATTACCGCAAAATGTGCAAGAATTATTGTCTCTGTCTGACATTCTCTTAAGTCGTTCTTCAGACAAGTGAAGTGAAAATCCTTATTCATTGCATAATATAACCATTATTCAACCCACTTTCTATCTGCGTATTACATATTTCAAGGATAGATATTCTGGCAGCTTCGTAATTATTTCTAAGTCGCACAAAACATTATATTATAATCTTTTATGATTATCATTTTACGGCCATGTGGCAATTTCGGTCTTTGTCTACCCAAAAGATTTTATATATCAAAAATTGGATGATTTTAGTCGGGTAGTTAATTAGAATATTTTCGAGACGTTTCAATTCAAGATTGCTTTTCATTAAACAATTTTGATAATATTCTTTAATTTTGGTTGTGTTTAGACAGAACATTTTCCCTACTTTCATGTCCAAAACATTCATCTACTTGCATATCCAATGCAAATATTATCTCTCTCTCTCTCTCTCTCTCTCTCTCTCTCTCTCTCTCTCTCTCTCTCTCTCTCTCTCTCTCTCTCTCTCTCTCTCCTCTCTCTCTCTCTCTCTCTCTCTCTCTCTCTCTCTCTATATATATATATATATATATATATATATATGTGTGTGTGTGTGTATACACATTATATATATATATATATATATATATATATATATATATATATATATATATATAAATTACAGAATGAAATTCTACAATGTAATGCAAATAAAGAGCAACTTAATTATAGTAATGACTGGTACGATAAAAAAATAGTCATAAACCCCTCTCAATAGCAATTTACACCTTCAAATAAATTTACAAATTCATAATAATTCATTATTCCATACTCTTTTTTTTATTAAAAGGATGGAGACTTAGTAGGCCAATTACAAACCCTATATCTTCATTGACTGACTTTCATCCATTTCCCCACTTTGAAATATGTCTAAGAGGACATATTTCATATGTCTGAAGAGGACATATCTCAAATGTCTGAAGAGGCCATATTTCAAATGTCTGAAGAGGCCATATTTCAAATGAGGAAGGGCAGTGAATAGTGGAATGAAGGAGTGAAGGTAAAAGTGGAAGAGAAAAATAGGGCTTTTGAAGAGTAATAGTGTAGAGAAGTATGAAAGATAGAGAGAAAAATGTGGAAGTAAAGCGCAAGGTAAGCGAGGCAAAGAGGGTAGCTGACCTGGGGTGGGGTCAGGGATTGAGTCATTCGTATGAAGAGAATAAGAAGTTTTGGAAAGAAGAGAAGAGAGTAAGGAAGGCTGGTTCAAAAAGTGAAGAGACAGTGAAAGATGGAAATGGAAGGTTGTTAAAAGGAGAGGGGGCAAGGAAAAGGTGGGCAGAATATTTTAAAAGTTTACTGAATGTTGAGGATAATAGGGAGGCAGATATAAATGCTGTTGCAGGTGTTGAGGTGCCGGTGATGGGAGATAAGAATGCGAGAGAGATTATAAGAGAGGAAGTGAGGAGAGCACTAGATGAAACGAGAGTAGGAAAAGCATCTGGTATGGATGGTGTGAGAGCTGAGATGTTGAAGGAAGGGGGTGTGATTGTACTTGAATGGTGTATTGTACCTCTATATAACGGTAAGGAAGATGTGCATGAGTGTGGTAATTCAAGGGGTTTATTAGTTTGTTGAGTGTGGTGGGAAAAGTGTATGGTAGAGTACTGATTAATAGGATTAAGGATAAAACAGAGAATGTAATCTTAGTACAGGGTGGTTTTAGAAGAGGTAGGGGTTGTATGAATCAAATTTTTGCAGTTTGGCAGACGTGCGAGAGCTATTTGGCAGGGGATGGGGAGGTGTGTGTTACGTTTATGGATCTGGAGAAAGCGTATGATGGAGTTGATGGGGAAGCAGTGTGGAATGTGTTGAGTTTGTGTGGGGTTGGTGGAAGGTTGTTGCAAGCAGTGGGAGGTTTCTGCAGGGGTGGTAGAGCATGTGTTGGGATAGGAAATGAAGTGAGCGATTGGTTTCCGGTGAGAGTGGGGCTGAGACAGGGATGTGTGATGTCGCCGTGGTTTTTTAACTTGTATGTTGATGGAGTGGTGAGAGAGGTGAATGCTCGAGTGCTTGGACGAGGATTGAAACTGGTAGACGAGAATGACCATGAATGGGAGGTAAATCAGTTGTTGTTAGCGGATGATACTATACTGGTTGCAGACACAGAAGAGAAGCTTGGCCGATTAGTGACAGAATTTGAAAGGGTGTGTGAGAGAAGGAAGTTGAGTTGAATGTCATGTTGAATGGAGAGTTGCTTGAGGAGGTGGATCAGTTTAAGTGCTTGGGGTCTGTTGTTGCAGCAAGTGGTGGAGTGGAAGCAGATGTGAATCAGAGAGTGAATGAAGGATGCAAAGTGTTGGGGGAAGTTAAGGGAGTAGTAAAAAATAGTGTTAGGCAGGAATGTAAAGAGAATTCTGTATGCGAAAGCGATTGTACCAACTGTGATGTATGGATCGGAGTTGTGGGGAATGAAAGTGACGGAGAGACAGAAATTGAATGCGTTTGAGATGAAATGTCTAAGGAGTATGGCTGGTTTATCTCGAGTAGATAGGGTTAGGAACGAAGAAGTGAGGGTGAGAACGGGTGTAAGAAATGAGTTGGCAGCTAGAGTGGATATGTATGTGTTGAGGTGATTTGGCCATGTTGAGAGAATGGAAAATGGCTGTCTGCTAAAGAAGGTGATGAATGCAAGAGTTCATGGGAGAAGTACAAGAGGAAGGCCAAGGTTTGGGTGGATGGAGGGAGTGAGGGAAGCTCTGGGTGATAGGAGGATAGATGTGAGAGAGGCACGAGAGCGTGCTAGAAATAGGAATGAATGGCGAGCGATTGTGACACAGTTCCGGTAGGGCCTGCTGCTTCCTCCGGTGCATTGGATGACCGCGGAGGTAGCAGCAGTAGGGGATTCAAAGTTATGAAGCTTCATCTGTGGTGGATAACGGGGGAGGGTGGGCTGGGGCACACCTAGCAGTACCAGCCGAACTCGGTTGAGTCCCTTGTCATGCTGGGAGGAACCTAGAGAGGAGAGGTCCCCTTCTCTATTTCATTTGTTTGATGTCGGCTCGAGCAGGAAAATGCCCTAGACACTGACAATATATACATGTGATAAGCGCCCAAGCCCCTCTCTACCCAAGCTAGGACCAAGGAGGACCAAGGAGGGTCAGGATAAGACTGCTGACGACTCAGCAGATAGGCTCCTCTAACCCCCCCCCCACCTTAGCTCACAAGGATGGTGAGGTTGCAGCACCCACTGGAACTAACAAGTTTAAGCGAGACTCCAACCCCAGTCTGGCGATCACCATTCTGGACGTTATCATATCGGCCACCACAACCCTATATCAAAATAAAAAAATCAATGTACATCCATTATATCTATTTAATTAGAGGATCTATTAGCGATCCCCTTCACGGTTACATATAATAAATTCTAATCTCATGATACATAAGGCAATGAAATGTAAATGATGTTTAGTAAATACGAAGCAATTGGAACATCACTTTAATATTTATCGAAATAGTCATTGCTATTATAAAACGGATTTTGAGCGAAGCGAAAAATCTATTTTTGGGTGAGATAGCCATGTCGTCCTGATGGAAGTTCCTATAGGGTAGCTTCCTAGGGTATATTACAACTACGGCGATATTCCCAGAGAATTTACCTTAAGGTACCAGAATTCTAACTCCTGGAGCGAGTATCCCTCGTGAAAGGGATATCGCGACATATCAGAGGACGTATTCTAGACACGTCACATGGCAATCTACGACCTGAACAGAGATTCGTCTCGTAGGAGGGAGATTGACGAGATACGAATTCGGGAAAGAAAAAGGGGAGCCGCTCCCAAGGCTTCCCTATCCCCCGATTCGTATGCGTGCCTGGCGCCAATCCTGGCGCCATCTGTATTCCTTGTAGCGTACACGAGGTGCTACAGATACTGTATGTAGGGAGGGGTCCTACAGCCCTTTCTTAGAAAGGCAAGGGCGGGTTCATCAGGACGACATGGCTATCTCACCCAAAAATAGATTTTTCGCTTCGCTCAAAATCCGTTTTTTGGGCTCAAGCCATGTCGTCCTGATGGAAGTGTACCAGAGCATTACTGTATCTGTGGATTCTCAGAACGTGCCGTACTCCCCGGAGATATTTATTCCCGGTCGACTAGACCTAGAGACCTAAGATGTTACCGTTATACATCTTTTCAACTAACTATAAACTATGTTAGAGCTTCCTGCCCCCTACAGGGAAGAGTCCTACTAGACTCTGGAAAGTCTCGAAGAGTACATATATCTATGTATGAATACCAGGCAAGCTAATATAGTGGTCTCGCCCTATATTAAGTAAAGCATAGTTTGTATAGAACCACTGCGTCAATATATTGACCAGTCATCCGCACAATACTTGTATTGGACAAAGGTTTATATCCGCATAGGAAGAAACTAATAAAACCGCCCTCGTCCCTTTATGGGACGGAGTCCTCCCATTAGGGGACTTACATAAACCAATGCAACATAGCTTGCAAAACAGAACAATTCTATCAGAATTATCCCAGATAAGATACATAGAATTAAAATGCTCAATTATACCAATAAATTGACACAGGTGAAAGAGACGCAAGGTTCTCAAGAACAAGTTTATTGACAGATAATAAACAGACAGGTTAACAACAAATATATATATTTATATAAAAGAGGGTAACCCAAAACTTTAAGCATAAGTATGATAGTAAACAGAACTTGTTTATCTGAAAGAAAAACCATTAAACACCACTTTAATGAGATACCAAGGTATCAAGTCATAAAAAATCTGTATTACAAATCAATCACATTAGCGTTAGAAACGCTTGGCACACATGTCTGAACTTATGCAAGGTTCACCTTTGAAGGAAGGAACAGTCTATATGGGCACTTGGTGCCCTCATTTAGTTTGTAGTACAGTTTGTACCTACACACTCACCCTGGACTTAATCGTCCCAATTAAGACCACTGTTCCTCGCAGAGTTAAACAGTAGGGTTAACTACACGACCCACTGCTACCACAGATCTCTTAAGTTCCTCTACTTGCTTCGCATAGTGGCGAAAGAACACCCTGGAAGACTTCCAGCCCGTGTATGAACGGAGATGTTCAAAATCCATACAATTAAAGAAATTTAGGGATGAGGCAACTTTCCTCGGATCGTGACCTGCGGGTGTACTGTCAGGATCCGCTCTGCGAATAAAATATGTCATTTTCGCTCTGAGTTGATTCAGAGATAAATTTGAGCCTGATGTTTCTCCCCTGAATAGTTGACTACCCTTGAAGTCTGAAGTTCTACGAAGATAGACCTTTAGGCATTCTACTGGACATAGAGATGCATCTTCTTTCAGAGGACAGATTCTCCAGGGACCCCACCTGTTGGTGGGTAACTCATTCTTGGCGAGAAACGTAGGATCCGGAAACAGGTTCAGCTCCCCCCCATCCAGGAATTGAACACGACCTGCCTCTCTCGAGAGGGCTACGATCTCACTAACCCTGGCCCCGGATGCGAGTGCAAATAGGAAAATAACTTTTTGCGTCAAATCCTTTAACGCACATTCTTCATTGCTCAACAAGGAGGCGAAATGAAGAACTTTGTCTAAAGACCATGAGATGGGCTTTGGAGGTGCTGAAGGTCTGAGCCTAGCGCAGGCTTTCGGAACTTCATTAAAGATCTCGTTACCTAGGTCGATCTGGAAGGCAAATAAAATGGGTCTCATCAAAGCCGATTTACACACTGAAATCGTGTTAGCTGCAAATGGAGGTGGATGAAGAAAGATAAGCAGAAATCTGTTGAGATCTCCTGCGGATTCTTTGCCTTTACAAAGGCCACCCATTTTCTCCAAGATGACTCATATTGCCTTCTAGTCGATTTGCACTTGTATTCCTCTAGGAAGTCTATGCTGGCTTTCGAAATCCCGAAGCGCTTTCTCACCGCTAGGGCGAGAAAATCATGAGCTGCAGGGTCTGGGTTTTCTGTAATGAAGCGCAGACAGTCGACTTCTGGACTCGCTGGGTCAGAACTGGATGTGGTAGCGGCACGAACTTCATCTGTAGTTCCAACGCCAAGGGGAACCACATGCTGTTCGCCCACTTGTGGGCCACTATTGCCGCTACCCCCTTGAAGGATCTCAGTTTGTTGAGGACCCTCAACAGAAGGTTGTGAGGAGGGAACAGATAAATCCTGGACCATCTGTTCCAGTCGAGGGACATTGCGTCCACTGCTTCCGCTAAGGGGTCCTCGTACGGGGACACGTACAGGGGCAACTTCTTGTTGTCTTTCGTCGCAAAGAGGTCTATTTGCAGTTCTGGGACTTGATTCAGAATGAAGGAAAATGATCCTGCGTCTAAGGACCATTCCGACTCTATCGGTGTGAACCTGGATAGAGCGTCCGCTGTCACATTGCGGACTCCTTGAAGGTGAACTGCCGACAGGTACCACTTCTTCTTTTCCGCCAATCGGAAAATGGCTAACATCACTTGGTTGAGAGGTGGTGACCTCGACCCTTGTCGATTCAAGCATCTCACAACCACCTCGCTGTCTGTCACCAATCTTATGTGGATCGAGTGACGCGGGGAGACTTTCTTTAAGGTAAGGAGCACTGCCATAGCTTCTAGAAAGTTTATATGAAAGGTCCTGAATAGCTTGGACCAAGTCCCCTGGACTTTTTTCCGATGAGAGTGACCTCCCCATCCCTCCTTTGAGGCGTCTGAGTGAATCGTCAACGACGGGGGAGGTGGCTGAAGAAGAACAGACTTCTTTAGATGTCTGGCTTGGGACCAAGGTCTGAGAAGAGTACGTAGCCGAGGCGGCACTGGTCTTCTCAGGTCTCTTCGCGCGTTTGATGCATACCTTCTCCAAACTCCGGTTGCATCCTTTAGCTGTGCTCTTAGCACTGGGTCTGTCACTGAAGGAAACTGGAGAGAGCCTAGTACCCTCTCCTGTTCGCGTCTTGATATCCTTTCGGAATCTAGAAGTCTCTTGACAGAGCCCGCTATCTCCTTCCTTTTCTTCATTGGGATGGAGAAACTGTGTGACAAAAGGTCCCAGTGGATTCCCAGCCACTGGAACTTTTGGGATGGAGAAAGTCGAGACTTTTTCTTGTTGATCTTGAAGCCTAGGTACTCTAGGAACTGGATCACCTGACTGGAAGCTTGCAAGCATTCGGTCTCGGATGCTGCCCACACCAGCCAGTCGTCCAGGTAGGCTACTACCTGAATTCCCTTTAGGCGTAATTGTTTGAGAGCTGCGCTCGCAAGCTTCGTGAAAATCCTTGGGGCTATGTTTAGCCCGAATGGCATGGCTCTGAAGGCGTACAGTTTCCGTTGTAGCCTGAACCCTAGGTAGGGGGAGAGTCGACGGCTGATTGGAATGTGCCAATAGGCGTCTGACAAGTCTATAGAGACTGAGTATGCCCTCTTGGGCAGTAAGGTCCTTATGTGTTGCAGTGTTAGCATCTTGAATTTGCAATTCACTATGAACTTGTTGAGTGGTGACAAGTCCAGAATGACTCTGAGCTTTTCCGAGTCTTTCTTGGGAACACAAAACAGCCTCCCTTGGAATTTGATGGACTTCACCTTTCGGATCACATTTTTCTCCAACAGTTCTTGAACGTACTCCTCCAAAATGGGGGTGGAGTGTTGGAAAAACCGAAGGCATGGGGGTGGAGTGCTGTACCAGCTCCAACCCAGTCCATTCTTGAGTAGGCTTTGGGCCCAGGGATCGAAGGTCCAGCGATCCCAAAATTTCATCAGTCTCCCTCCTACCGGTATCATTTCACTTGGACTGCCGTCCTGAGGTCTTGCCTCCCTGACCACGACCACCTCTGAATCCCCTTCCCCTTGAGGGGCGCCTAGACGAGCCTCTGGCTGCTCCTCTAGGTTTTGCACGAAAGGAAGAAGACTGTCCTTCGAACTTTGGGGCGAATGTGGTTGACTGACCTGGCACAGCCTGGGGTACCCACTGAAAGGCAGTCGGGGTTTGTGCCACCATCTGGGGCACTGGAGGCAAAGGCAATTGCAGTTGCTGTTGCTGTCTATAAGGCTTGGCTGGCCGAAATGGTAGCCTAGTCTTCATATTCTTCCTCTTTGGTTGAGGACCCTCATCCGGGGAAGATTTTCTTTTGATAGCCAGGCCCCACTTCTGGAGAAGATTTCTATTCTCCACGGCGGCCTTATCAACAACCTCTTTGACCACATCGGTAGGGAAAAGGTCTTTTCCCCAAATGTTGGAGGAGATTAACTTCCTTGGCTCGTGTCTCACCGAAGCCCCGGTGAACACGAACTCCCTGCAAGCTCTCCTTGCCTTGACGAAGCTATAAAGGTCCTTCGTCACTGTGGCTAAGTGAGACTTAGCCACTACCATGAACATTTCATGGACCTTGGGGTCACTTGCCATCGTCTCGAGAGTAGTCTGATGAGACATTGAGGCAGCCAGTCTTTCTTTTGTCTCGAACTCTCTTCGTAAAAGAGATTCGGACAGCTTGGGGAGGTCCTCGCCGAATTGCCGTCCGGCAATATCAGCCTCCAACTTTCCCACTGAGAATGTCAGATGGACATCCTTCCAGTCTTTGTGGTCCATAGGTAGGGCCAGCGACAAGGGTTTACACTCCTCCAGGGAGGGGCAAGGCTTGCCGGCCTCGACTGCCTTTAGGACAGCCGCAAACCCTTTCTGTAAAAAGGGGAAGGCTCTATCAGGAGAGGACACAAACGAAGGGAGCTTCTTGCTCAATGCAGCTACCTTCGAATTCGAGAAGCCCCTCTCTTTCATCGAGGATGAAAGTAGGGCTTGAGCCTTAGCGTGGTCCATAATAATGACCTCCTTCGGCTCTGTCTCCTCCCTTGAAGCTGGTTCTTTTCTCAGCCGGACATAGCAGTCCGGATATGATGCCTTGCTGGGCCAGAATTCTACCTCCTCTAGGGGAACTGAACCCAGCTTATCCGAGATGACGATCTTTCCAGTCGTCATCGGCATGTGCTCAGCATACCTCCATGGGTTAGCATCTGAGCATATGGGAAGGTCTTTCACATTGAGCCTTTTCCGGGGCCCATGTGATTCTGCCAGGGACTGCATACGCAGTTCCATTGCAGCCGCCTTCTCCTGATTCTCCTTCTGCATTTGTTGGATCATTCCAACAATCGAAGAGAGGGCCTGTCCCAGTTCTACTGGGAGGCCAGCCGATGTTGAGGGGATAGGCTCCGGCATCTGAACCGGAGTAGCCGACACCTCGTCGACCTCATCCTCTACGACATCCGGGGTTTGAACTTGATCCTGACCTTCTGCCAGGAGGTCTTCTTCCAAACGTTCGTCCAGGTCAGACATCCTGTCACACAACTGGATGTCTTGCATCGCATCTGCGACTTCCTCGTCCACCTGGACTTGATCTTGAAGGATCTCCTCTTGAGGCTGGGGAATCACTGCCTCAGCTGATGCCTGGGGAAAAAGATACGCCCTCATCTTCTCACTTGGAAGATAAGGGCCAGAGGTGTTCTTCTTGAAGCCCCTTACCCAAGTACGAAGCTTTTCCCTAGCTATATCCCTTGATTCCGCCGTTCTAGGGGAATCAAAAGCCTCAGTAATCAGGTTAGTGCATACAGTACATACCTGAGGGTCCCAATACTGGAGATCATCCTTGGAGACAGCGCATGCTGCGTGTCTCCTACAACACTCATGTCCGCAGAGGTTCTTGCTGCGGACATTGCAGAAAACATTTCCGCACTTCGGAGGGTCCTCCTGTAAAGAGAAGAAATTTCCATGAGTATCAAGTGAACTATGTATCACTGGATATGCATAGTATAGCATAACAATTCATAAATGAAAGACACACACTTGTGTTTCCCTCACAACCCATTGCTGCAGCCTTCCAGATAATAAAATCAAAATGGTTTATCTCTACTAGAGTAACCAATGCAAGGTTTCCAGAGGAAACAGGTGGAGCTCACACCTAGGCAATGATTTTAAAATCCTGGATAATAGACGGGGAAGAACTCTGCTTCCTGTCTGAGGGCAACAGCAAAGGGCTGTGCAAGAAAACACAATAGTGTTAGAAGATACAGTGCTGTACCTAAACTTTTACTATAGTTTTCTTCTTACTGTATATGCTATACAGAAGAATACTAGTACAGTATAGGAGGATGTGTGCCGGCCTGCCTTTGCCGGCCGGCACACACCACAATTAGCTTTAAAGTATACTACTTAACAGCTATAGGGCGGCAGCCCTCTGGATCAAATGCCTGTGCCGGCGGCAGCAGCTGCCGGCCAGCAACAGCCAGTGTTGGCCGGCAATGATTGCCGGCCAGCAACTACACAATGTAGTACCCAGCTGCCGGCCACACTCTTGGTGACCGGCAGACAAGGACTGACATAAGCCGGCCGGCAAAGGTACAAGACCGATGCCAACCGGCAGCAAAAGAACCAGAAGACTACACCTGCCCGGCTGCCGGCCTCATAGGCCGGCAGCCGGCCTCATAGGCCGGCAGCCGGGACAGGTACAGCACTAGAAGAAAATAGAATGGATGCCGGGATAAGAGTGTACACAACCCCCCAAGCCCGGCAACCGAAAGAGTGCATATAAGGAAGGGGAGAAACTTAATTCAGGCTTCCTTGACCAATGCCGTCCGGCTCTGCCGGCAGGCATGGATGAAGGACCAAGAGAGGTCCGGGCAGCACTCGAAAACATAAGACCCTTGCCGTCCAGCGTCTCTGCCGGCCGGCAATGGGCTTAGTCAATCCATATCCCAACCTATACTAGGTCCAGAAGTAGAATGACATATGGTACAGTAATACCCCTGCCGGCCAGCTCTGCCGGCCGGCAAGGTACAGTACAGTAATGGCTAGGCCATTACGGAGATAGAGGGGGAAGGGACAAGAGGGTCCTGCCAACCTTGCTTTAGTGACAGATCACCCGCAGCCAAGAACTTTGTCTTAGCCTAAGGGAGATCTAAGGGAAAGGGCCAGCGCAGTAGTATAATACCTGCCAGCTTCCAGAGCACCAAAGCAAGGAAGGCGTTGCTACTCCCAAGGGAAGATTTATCCTCCCCGAGAACAGCAACAGGACTTAGTCTGGTCGATCACACAAGAAGGAATCATAACTACAGAAACCTTCGATAGTGACCTAAGGGAGCTAAGCTCCCTTTGTAAGTGTTAGGTCAGCGAGGGAGACTCTGCCCCAAGCCAAACAACACGGACTCAGACTAAAAACTCTGTTGTTCTGTCCCTCTTTGAACCAGACTCTGCTGGAACAGGAAGGTACAGTAACACCCTAGTATAGTTTTATCGAAAATAAATTCGGAAAAAACCACTTAGGGATAAGCCCAAGGCTTAAACAGAGGGAAAGGGATTGCATACCTTCTCCGAAGAAAAGAAAGCAACCGGGGAGTATAATAAAGTATACTAAGGCTCCATAAGCAATTAGCCTAGGCACCAAGAGAATCGATTACCTAATTCACCGAAACTCTCACGTATACAATCTTGGAAATATTCCACACAGTCTAAAATGTATAAAATATAGCCTAAAGCTTCAATAAAATTTTAATTACACTCGGAAAAACCATAATCATGCATTAAGTACTAGGACCAAACGACTAGGCTACATGGCCTAGCGTAGGCCAGAATGGCGAATACTTCGCCAAATAATACTAAGCACGAAAGGAAATCCTATGTAAAGCTAAATAGCTAAATTTTATTAAGCAAAACAACCAGGAATGTCACTCTGACTAACTAATTTATACCTAGCGAGTGACAGTGTCCAGGACACCTCTGGTAGGCTACGGCTCTTGTATCAAAGATTAATCCTATTAATCACTCAAAATTTTACCAAGAGCCTACATTTATACATAACAGACACTATACTCAACTTATCCGAGGTCAACGACGACGAAGAAGCCATGAAAAGTTGAATAAATCCAAGATTTGCGAGAAAAACAGGAAAAAACACCGAGTTGTTAAGCTACGCAAAAAGGAATACAGAGGGCGCCAGGATTGGCGCCAGGCACGCATACGAATCGGGGGATAGGGAAGCCTTGGGAGCGGCTCCCCTTTTTCTTTCCCGAATTCGTATCTCGTCAATCTCCCTCCTACGAGACGAATCTCTGTTCAGGTCGTAGATTGCCATGTGACGTGTCTAGAATACGTCCTCTGATATGTCGCGATATCCCTTTCACGAGGGATACTCGCTCCAGGAGTTAGAATTCTGGTACCTTAAGGTAAATTCTCTGGGAATATCGCCGTAGTTGTAATATACCCTAGGAAGCTACCCTATAGGAACTTCCATCAGGACGACATGGCTTGAGCCCAAAATAGATATTATCACAATAACAATTAATTCCTTGAAAGCATTATTGTCTTACTAGTAGTATCTTACATATATATTAATAAGTACTGGAACATGACTAAAAAAAATTGTATACTCAAAATATTTCCGCTATAATAATTTGCATGTGCCGAAGATAAGTAGTTCAAGGTAGGCGGAACAACACCGTAGAATTTATAATCTTATTAATACATGTACCGTACATGTATTATCTAAACCAAAATATTTCAATCAGGGGTAACTTTGGTAGATTAGTCTGCATTTAATTTATTCATTACTCTATCAAGAGGAAGCTAAACACAAAATTGTTAAATATTAAAGTGAAATATTTCAATTAATAGAGAAAAACACTCAAACGTAACATGTTAAAAACTACTTTTAACCCTTTCACTTCAGCTCTTCATCCCATGAGAGCCCAAATATTTTCTGTACATTAACGAATAATATTTTCAATAATCATTCCAATAATATATATAATTGACACATGATCTAACAAAAAATTTAAAAAATAAAAAAATTTATCACCTCCCGTAAATCTGATTGACTCTACATTCTATCCAAAACGCCTTATGCAAAAAAATTGCTTTTAAATCTTCATTATCATCACTAAATTCTCAAATCAGTCTTTGGAAAGACTTGTAACAAACCCTTTGCACGGAACCACTTCGCTCTCTCTCTCTCTCTCTCTCTCTCTCTCTCTCTCTCTCTCTCTCTCTCTCTCTCTCTCTCTCTCTCTCCCCATGTGTGTGTGGCTGGAAGACATTTTTTTTGTATCATCATTCATTTCCTTGTCATTATTCGAACTGGCATTTTCAAAGCCTCCGTGCGTGCCTCATCAAAGGAAAAACTCCCATTGAAGTCATGCAAATGAAAAATAAAGCAAGTGGATCTGCCA
>NC_090767.1:24338705-24346205 GCF_036898095.1 Palaemon carinicauda
CGATGTGGTAACGTCCCTGACTGGTGAACGCCACACTGGGGTTCGAGTCCCGCTCAAACTCCTAGTTTCTTTTTTCGCTGCAACCTCACCATCATTGTGAGCTAAGGATTGGGGGTTTGGGGGAGCTTATAGATCTATCTGCTGAGTCATCAGCAGCCATTACCTGGCCCTCCTTGATCCTAGCTTGTGTGGAGAGGGGGCTTGGGCGCTGATCACATGTATATAGGGTCAGTCTCTAGGGCATTGTCCTGCTTGATACAGCAATGTCACTGACCCTTGCCTCTGCCATTCATAAGTGATCTTTACACCTTTAGGCCTTTAAAGTTAACGGGTTTAAAAGTTAAGATCAAAGAGAGAGAGAGAGAGAGAGAGAGAGAGGAGAGAGAGAGAGAGAGAGAGAGAGAGAGAGAGAGAGAGAGAGAGAGAGAGAGAGTAGTTTATGAGCATCTTATGAGTGGTTTAACTTCATTGGGGTGAGGATTACCAAGTCGAGGCCCATCCATTTCCAACTTTAATACAATAATATATATCTGGGAGGATTCAACTACCTTACTCTCTCTCTCTCCTCTCTCTCTCTCTCTCTCTCTCTCTCTCTCTCTCTCTCTCTCTCTCTCAGCAGCTAACAATTATCGTAAGATAGACCAAAAAAATATAATGTTCAACATAAATATTGCTTTAGGGATAACCATACCTTCTTAGTTAATATATGAAAGATCTTTTTCAGCTGTTAATGTTCTTAAAATATTTCATCTAAATTGTCCATTAATTCTCTTGTAGTTAATTTATTTCCTTGCTTCATTTCCGCCCTGGACTATTTTTCTCTATTGAAGCCTTAGGGCTTATAGCATCCTGCTTTTCTAAATAGGGTTATAGCTTAGGTAGCAATAATAATAGTAATAATACGAAGCATACATACATACAAAACTACATATATACATACATACATACATGCATAAATAGATACACATATACATGCATACATACATACACACGAGAATAATCAAATAAGAAATTTCATTCAATACCATTTATTTTAAATTTCTAATATATACATATATATGCATACATACATACACACGTAATCAACATACATACATAATCAACGGAATATCTTGCCAATAAATGCAAACCTTCGAAATCTGAGTAAAACAAAAATTTCGTTTTCCGATAATAATTCATAAAGAAAACCTTTATTTGGAAATGTTCGATATGAAGCAGGAAATCTGAGCTTCGCGAAAAAAACTATAATGTTCAAATCTTTATATATATATATATATATATATATATATATATATATATATATCTGTGTGTGAGTGTGTTTGTGTATGTGTATTCTAAAAAATCCCATTTCCCCTTATTACATTGTTTTACACTAAGACATATATTACATATCTCCATTGTCGCTGTATGGAAATATCTAAAAATATTTACCTCATTCATTTCTTATATGAAATTAAGCGAAATAACCATCTACATATGCTACAAAACTTCCTCCACTTCATTAAAGGAAGATAAAATAGAAATATATCGAGCAACAACAACCTTTCTCACTCTCCCTCTCCCTTCCCTCCCCCCCCCCCCCCTCCCCTTCGAGGACTTCAAAGAAGATGCGATACCCCTCCGACAGTAGAAAAAATCCCATCAAATTTTGATCCGGAAATCTCTATATATTTAAAATAAAAAATCTGAGGAAAGAACCCGTTTGTGGAGTTAACTTCAAAGAGAAATGAGAAACGTTTTTAAGAGCTTCAAAATTAACATCATATTTTTTTCAAAGTTTTTGTTTTTACTAAATATATATAATTCCTCTATTCATAATTGTTGGTTCGTAAGATAAAGACGTTATTTTCAGACTTTTTCTATAACGATGAGGTTTTAGAAATATATAAAAATTTGAGAAAGAGAGAGAGAGAGAGAGAGAGAGAGAGAGAGAGAGAGAGAGAGAGAGAGAGAGAGAGAGAGAGAGAGAGAGAGAGGAGGGATAAACGAGTTACCTTGTTTGTGTATACAAGTCTTAATTAGTCTTGGGTTGCACCATAGCCTCTCTACCATGGTCATTCAATGTCTTGAGTCAGAGTTCTCTTGCTTGAGGGCACACTTGGGCACACTTCTATTCTATTTCCTTATTTCCTTTCCGCACTGGGATAATTTCCCTGTTTGAGCATTTAGCCTTATAGCATCCTGTTTTTCCAACTAGGGTTGTAGATTAGCTAGTAGTAGTAGTAGTAGTAGTAGTAGTAGTAGTAGTAGTAGTAAAAATAACAATAATAATAGTAATTTGTTGACAAATGATTCCAGGTAATTGGTAGGGAAAATTAGGATAATATCACTATAACCAAAAGAAACTACCCATAACAATGTGAAACATAACAATAAATTAAAGATGAATAACATGAAACAGGTGGAAAAAAACTAAAAAAAAAGAGAAGAGATCTATAGATCTTTAGAGCCTAAGAAAATACCTCAAAGTGAAGCAGCAAACTCGTCATGTTCACTAGATCCAGTTGTCAACTTGGTGAGCTGAGTACAAGATTGTACTGATCTCCCCCAAGAGAGACGAAGTCACGAACTCTGTTTTGAACCTGTTTATCGAACTCGGAAGATCCATAAGCTATAGGTCAATGTCACGTTCCGAGGCCCCTTTATATCAAGGCTGATATTTTTGGGTGATTTTTAAAAAATGATAAAGGATAAAAGACTTTACGTGACTTACAAGGAAAAGGTTCAATTTCTGTGTACAGTATAGAGGTTAAAGGTGTCTGGTTTCAGTTCCAATAACGTCAGAATAGATGTTCACCAGAAGGTCAGCCGGGAAAGCCCAACTACCCACTGTGGCGCCTAACCACAGCAGTGGCCTCCCCAGTCAACAGCTTAAACTCACGGTCCCGGGCGGGGATCAATCTGTTGCCATGCCAATGCTAGGCAAACGTGTTACCACTACTAGCCAAGCTGATCTTCTTTTAAAGATTAATGGGCTTTCATTAGTGGCAGACGCAAGAGACAGAACAATTTCCTAAAAGAGTGATTATATATACATATGATCAGTCTCGAAGGCCCTCTCTACCCAAGCTAGCACCGGGGAGAGCCAGGCAATGGCTGTTGGTGACCCAACAGGTAGATCTACATGCTCCTCCAAACCTCCCTAGCTTTAGCTAGTCTCGAACTCCTGCCAAGCATAATGACAGGCAAGGACGTGTCCAATAGGTTACAACAACCACAGATATCTTGATGGCTATATCTTTCTGAGCATTGGAAGAGAGTACTAGTACTGCATTGCAAAAAATTGGAGATTAATAACTTTATACGCAATTTTCCAGAAGTTTGTCAATAAAAGCTATTTCTCCCATACGACCTCACTATTTATCCTTAATTTTTTAAAATGTATATATACTGTATATATATATACGTATATATACATATATATAAATATATATATATATATATATATATATATATATATATATATATATATGGATGAATATCAACACAACATCGTGTTCAAATAGAAAGAAATTTCTACCTCATACTTGGGATCGAACGCTAGCCCCTTTTAATGAAGGGCCAGGTCGAAACCAACCATGCCTCTCATGGCATGGTTGGTTTCGACCTGGCCCTTCATTAGAAGGGGCTAGCGTTCGATCCCAAGTATGAGGTAAAAATTTATATATATATATATATATATATATATATATATATATATATATATACATATATGAGAGAGAGAGAGAGAGAGAGAGAGAGAGAGAGAGAGAGAGAGAGAGAGAGAGAGAGAGAGATTATGCAAACGAGGACTTCTTCACATCCTTCCAAGCTCATTAATTGAATAGAAATAAAAAAAAACATTTTCGGAGAACTGGCTAATTAGGAATCATGATACCCTACGGGGTTAACTCTGGAAGTTCCGCGTCGAGTCTAAAATCTACGGGAAAGGCCCTTCGTGGTTCACCAGTTTTTCATGTAAGATAGCAGGGAATTCGCGAACAATAAATTAATTTACGGCAGGAGATGAATTGTTAAAGTGTTTCCAAAATCACCGAGTACCTTATCATGAACTTAATGATAACGTCTTGATGCTTAATAAGTTTTATCGATGCCCTGAATCAAAATAATTTCGAGGTTATTATTCTGTTATTAGTTAAAACTTAATGTATGTTCATATTGTTATCAATTATATCATGTGTTTATAAACAAATATTAAAGTTATTACTAACAAGCCTACTTCAATTGAGTGGAGTTTTATTGTTATAATTTATACCATTCAGTGGAAATCTAGTCATAGGTGATGACGTTTGGAATATCGTACTAAAACATAATAAATTCCAGGTGAAATCGAAGTCAATACTACTTAATAAAGTATTGACAGAAAACAAATCCATACACACAAAGAAAAAAAAAACAATACACACGTTCCACATGTACGCACGCACCCCAAAAAATAAATTTCTAAATTCCTAATCATATGACAATGTTGTTTTAAACTTGTTTCAAATAAAATTTTTTTTACATGTATATTGGTACCTTAAAAAAAACTTGATTAACTTCGCCAACGAAGTCTAGGAAGGTTATGTTTTACCTCATGTTTGTTTTTGTGTTGTTTTTTTTAACAGCTTCCAGGCCACAATTTTAACAGTAGAGTAATGAAACTTGCAGGGATTAACTGTTATATGAAAAGTTGGAAATAATTAAATTTTTCAAGGTCAAGGTCAAAGATCAAAGTCACGGTCGAGCAAAATGTCCAATTCACGTAATCATCTAAACGTTTTGAAATCGTTGTCACACTCACTTTAAACTTGGTTCAAATTTGAGTGTATAAAAACCCACGACAATTCATACATGTTAAGGTCAAACGTCAAGGTCAAGGTCAAACAAAAGGTGAAAAAATAAGCTGGTGCGGAGGAGGTATGCGCTCTACTAAGTGCCCTCTAGTTGATGAAAGTTTAAACTAAATTAAATAAAATCCAGACTAAAAACAGTAAAATAGGAAGAAAAGAGGAAATATGAATAATGACTTTTCATGTTATTCACATCTCGAATATTGGCTCCGCTCTTCCTGAGAGTAAAAAAAAGGAGAGGAAATTCTTTACGGAAAAATCCCAAGTCAAGAATAAAAACAAGTTTACATCAATTAATTGCGAATTTAAAGACGAGAAACTTTTCCATCTCCTTCCGACTTCTAATTTCTTTGTTGTTTTGGACTAATTGATGGACCAGTTTTAGCTTTCTAAAGTTTCGGAGACTATTTTCATCCCATCATGGTCTTTAGTGAAGCTTCTTGAAATAAAAGATTTATTTGATATATTGATATATATACATATACTTTATGCATATATATATATATATATATATATATATATATATATATATATATATATATATATATATATACTGCATATATAAACATATTTATATATATATTTATATACTGCATATATATATATATATATACATATATTTATATATTTATATACTGCATATATATACATATATATATATATATATATATATATATATATATATATATATATATATATATATTTATTTATACTGCATATATATACATATATTTATATATATATATATATATATATATATATATACTGCATATATATATATATATATATTTATATATGAATATATATAAATATATATATATACATATATATATATAAAACATATTTAAATATATAGAAATATATATACATATATTTATATAAATTTATATATATATACTGCATATATATACATATATATATAATATATGAATATATATACATACAGTATATATATACATATATATACATATTTATATATGTAATGCATATTATATATATATATATATATTGATCAGTGATAGCCTTTGTATGTGCGTATGTACTGAATGTATGTATGTATGTGTGTATGTATGTATGTATGCCTATATGTATAATGATATAAAAAATCTGATTTACTCTGAGGCTTATCAGCCATAGAGAGAGCCTATGTATCTATGAATTTATTAATGTATGTATATACAGTATGTATGTATGTATGTATCATGAAATGGAAGTTTCATTTGGTGTGTGGCTGTTTATTTATGCATTTTACCAATGTTTGTACCGTAGGTATCCCTTTTCAAAGCCACTCTTACAGAAAGCAAAGCACGTTCAAATACGTAACATTCATGTACCATCTAATTTACTCGAAGAGCTTTGGAATATTTTTAGTGAGCTTCATATATTTCTCGTACACTCTCGCCTCATTAATAAGTAGGGAAGCAAGATCCTTTATCCAGCCTCATTAGTGAGGGAAGACAAGTCTCACTTCTCCTCATTAATTACCCTAAACTGCCTCAACTTCCTTGACGATTTTGATTCCATGTTTCTTTTATCTGGCATTCAAGGTGTAGCTCTACGAAGTAAATATACTAATTGGCAACATTTCTTTGGGTGGGTTTCAGCTCTGCGCCATAAATGGACTAATTGGCAACATTTCTCTCAGTACGTTTCAGCTCTGCGCAATAACTGGACTAATTGGCAACACTTATCCGTGTGCGTTTCAGCTCTGCACCATAAATGGACTAATTGGCCACATTTCTCTGGGTGGGTTTCAGCTCTGCGCCATAAATGGACTAATTGGCAACATTTCTCTCAGTACGTTTCAGCTCTGCGCAATAACTGGACTAATTGGCAACACTTATCCATGTTCGTTTCATCTCTGCACCATAAATGGACTAATTGGCAACATTTCTCTGGGTGGGTTTCAGCTCTACGAAAATAAATGGACTAACTGGTAACATTTCTCTGATTACGTTTCAGCTCTGCACTCAATACCCTAACTTAAACAATTTTGCATGTGTAATATTTCGAATTATGTCTGGAATTAACTAGTTACCATTACGGAAGATGTCGGGGTTATTAGAACAATCGACAAATGAACAAGTAAGGGGAGACTTTTTTTACACCAGTCATCTTATTAAAATCTTATTGAAAGCATAGGATTTGAAGGGTTTGAAATACCATCTTTATCAAATAGGGAAAATTCCCTTTCCATTCCCAGGAAAATGCCCTATAGACTAACCATATATACATATGATCAGCAACCAAGCCCCCTCTCTACCCAATCTAGGACCAAGAAAGGCCAGGAAATAGCTGCTGATGATACAGCAGTTATATCTATAAGCTCCTCTAAACCCCCAATCCTTAGCTCAAAAGGATGGCTAGGTTGCAGCACCCAAATTTAAGCGGGACTCCAACCCCAGTCTGGCGATCACCAGTCAGGGACGTTACCGTATCAGACGCCACAACCCTCTACTAAAATAAGAAAATCAATGTACATCCATTGTTTTATTATATCTATTTCAGTAGAGAATCTATTGATAATCCTTTTCACGATTTTATATAATAAATTTTAATCTAATGATAAATAAGGCAGTGAAATGTAAATGATGTTTGGTAAATACAAGGCAATTGTAACATTACTTCAATATTCATCGAAGCAATCATTGCTATTATAATAAATATT
>NC_090767.1:24353705-24356205 GCF_036898095.1 Palaemon carinicauda
CAATACCTTCATAATGAATATTATTATTATTATTATTATTATTATTATTATTATTATCATCATCATTATTATTATTACTTGCTAAGCTACAACCCTAGTTGGAAGAGCCAGGATGCTATAACTTCAGGGGCTCCAACAGGGAAAATAACCCAGTGAGGAAAGGAAACAATTTAAAGTAAAATATTGTAAGAACAGTAAAACATTAAAATAAATATTTCCTAAAACTATAAATGGAATTGGGACTATATCGGCGCTGGGGCCAGGAGGTCCTTCTACCCTGGAGGAGGGTGAATCAAAGTTAAGTAAAGGGATAAGAATTTGGTGTAAAGACTTTTAAAATAATACCCACAGTGCACCTGAAGAAGTGTACAGACGACACTAAATGAATTCGGAATAACAACTTCAATAAGAATTCAATTTCAAGGAAGATTTTTGAAATTACATTAAATTTATATATTCTGGAATCTACAGTATTTTATAGAGTTGGAATGTAATACGAGATCGAATCCGTTTCATAGCTCAATAATATAATAAATATCTATCTTTCAGCTGTCACTGTAACCTAATCATTTTGCAAGTGTTGAAGAACCATTTTTTAAAAAATTATTTCCCTAAATAAATCTTGATTACAGTAAACAAACAACTTTACTAAAAACTGTATTTTTCTAATATTTCTTATTCATTTTAGACATTCTAATCAAATTTTAAAACTCATTCCAAATTTCTTATTACCACTCGGTTATCATATAAATTGCTCATGTTTATTTCAACGTTTGGAAACAATAAATATTGGCCCGATTTTCTATCTTTGAAAAAGTGGAATTTCTTTCATAGTCTAAAAACAGATTCGATAAAAATGTCAAAATCTTAACAAAGTTATTATTATCACGTGGCTATTCAGGTATTTATTGAATTGTAATCAAACCTATTTGGTAAAAATAATCAAAATGATCGCAATAATAAAATACTCAAATACACATAACAAAAATAAACTCCATTATATGATTAGTATTTATTGGTAACGTTTTCTTAAGAATGATACAGAGGTATTTAATGGAAATATACTTATTACTGAATAAGATACGCGATAGATTATGATGAGTGGGCATGCCCTTCACACTTCCCAAGAGAGACTAGGTCACCGAACATTTAGATGGACTCCTCAAGGCACTAGAAGAGTTGGAAGACCAAGGCCTAGATGGCTAAGGACTATGAAGCGTGAAGTAGGAGATGATGAATGGAAAAGTATTGAATTAAAAGCTCAAGACAGAGACGACTGACGAAATGGAGCCGAGGCTCTTTGCGTCAATAGGCATAGATGATGATGATGATGATGATGATGATGATGATGAAGAGTGATTAATTGTCTTTTTGAAGCTGACCACATATAATTTCCCTTCAATACTCGTGAATTTAGTTTACGTTAAATGTGCGTTCTGGAAATGAAGAGGAGGTACATATATATTGGAAAATAAACTAGATTATGAAATGTAAAATACCGCTTTCTCTAAAAAGAAAAGTATTTAACCAGATGGTCCTACCACCTTCAACTTACTGCAGACACTTACAGCCCTACTAAAGCCCTAGAACATAGAGAGCTATGGATAGAAAAATGATGGGAATGATACTAATAGTCAGAAAAGGGCAACATGGATACGAGAGCAAACAAAAGTAGAAAATATTCTAAAAACATGTTATAAAAAGATATGGACATAGGCAAGACATAATGAGAATGACAGATTATAGAGAGACTTTAAGCATAACAGAATGGGCCCCTAAAAATTGCAAAAGCAGCATGGGGAGGAAGAGAAGACGATTAATTGACGAACTGAAAAAAATTGCCCGTTATAAACTGGCATCTAGAGATCGTAAAAAACGCGAGTGTACGGACATGTACACATGTACACTGTATATATATATATATATATATATATATATATATATATATATATATATATATATATATATATATATATATATATATATATACATAGTCATGTTGCAAATGTAAAAATAAAATGTATTCCCCAGCTCCTGCCCAAACTAAACTCCCACTCCCCGTACCCTGAAAGAACTGAAAATTCAGGTCTTCTTTACTGACCAATACAATTATTTAGTATATGCTCAACATCGTATTGGAATCAAATAGTTCCACTCACTCAACTTACTGTTATTAACTGTTTTGCGATTTCTTTAGTTTTCCACGAAATTGAAGTGACAGAAAATGTTACCATTATAGAAAACGAATATTCAGTTCAATGGTAGGCTATGCACGTTACATTATCATGGTTTAATACATGTGTTTAAATATGTATACATATTTTTACATACACACACACACACACACACACACACACACACACACACACATATATATATATATATATATATATATATATATATATATATATATATATATATATATATATATATATATATATATATATATATATATGTATGTTAATTTTGCAAATTTAGGCGTGTTTCTCATTTATATTCA
>NC_090767.1:24361205-24516610 GCF_036898095.1 Palaemon carinicauda
TAGAAGAGCTGCTTACCATAGCTAATGAGTCTCTTCTATCCTTACCTAAAGGAAAGTAGCCACTAAACAATGATAGTACAGTAACAAAAAAATTCAAATAAAACAAGCCTATATTTATTAAAGTTTATACACTAATGGAAAATATTTAAAATAAAAATTAATTCTGAATGGGCAATAAAAAGGAATTTCATATTTCAATATAAATTAAAAGAACTGAAAATTCTCATCAAAATCAAAAGCGCGAATCATAAAGGACACGAGATTAAGTCTTTTATGATTAACTCACAAGTAAAGTTAAATCTGCATAAAATAACTGTCAAGTAAAATGTCTATGACACATACTAATGTGTGTGTATGTATATATATATATATATATATATATATATATATATATATATATATATATATATATATATATACCAGATTATGCATGTGCATATGTATATGTTTGGGGTTATGTATATCATTGTCTTGTATGTTCTTGTATATATGTATGAGTATATATATGTATATATATATATATATATATATATATATAAATATATATATATACAAATATAAATACATATATAGTGTGTGTGAATACATTCCTATACATGTATATATATATATATATATATATATATATATATATATATATATATATATATATATATATAGCCTATATATATATATATATATATATATATATATATATATATATATATATATATATATATATATATATATATATAGACAGATAGATAGATATATAGATATAGATATATAAATATACATAGATAGATAGAAAGATATATATATATATATATATATATATATATATATATATATATATATATATATATATATATATATATATATATATATATATATTAAAATCCGCCATATATATTTGATACATTAATGTCTGGATTCTCTTTACGACCTCGGGATCAGACCCCCAGGCGAAATCACACAAAGACAACAGCTTCTGACCGGCCGGGACTCGAACCCTGGTCCAGGAAACATGTATGGACAGTGACCTACCTAAGCGGCTCTGATTCCGAGGTCGTTAAGAGAATCCAGACATTAATGTATAAAATATAAATGGCTTATTTGAATATGAAAAGCACGTCTAAATGAGCAAAATTTATCATATATATGTATATATATATATATATATATCTATATATATATATATATATATATTTATGTATATATATATACATATATATAAATATATATATATATATACATATACATAAATAAATATATATATATATATATATATATATATATATATATATATATATATATATATATATATATATATATATATATATATATTTATATATACATATATGTAAAAATATATACATATATATATATATATATATATATATTTATATATACATATAAATAAATATATATACACAAATATAGTACATAAATATACATATATAAATAAATAAATATATATATATATATATATATATATATATATATATATATATATATATATATATATATATATATATAAATATATATATAATACATATATATAATATATATATGTAAATATATATATATATATATATATATATATATATATATATATATATATATATATATATATATATATATATATATATATATATATATATATGCTGCATGTGTATGAAGATTTGAAGTAAGTAGGGAATGAACTAAATGCCTCTCGCATGTTTATGGATTACATCCTCAGCCCTACATGAATTTATATTTCCCAATAGACAGGGGCACCAGTTTACATAGGCCTAGGGATGGACTAATAATTGGTAGGCCTTGCCTGGAGCGACCAGCGAGCCTGGGAAAGTACTAGAACGGCTTACCCCTTAAAGAGCACCAAAGTAAAGGGGCGAAACTATTAAACAATAATAACTAAAAAATTAACGTTCAAGTTTTCAAAACTTTAAAAAGAAAACATTGTACATCAGTTGTTCTGTGATACTACAAATGAACCTCTTTAGTGCAGTGACTCCATAGGCCTAAGGCCTTATGATTAAAGGTTATTAACTATAAATTAATTTGGATCATTATTCATTACTAGCAATTACTTGCGATTATTATTCATCACTGTTAATTAATATTGATTGTTAGTAATAAATATTCATCTTTTACATTGAGCGAAAAAAATCTAATATCAATTTCGTAGATAAAGTGGATTTTGTCCATTGAATTCACCTTAGGACTTGTCATAAAATTATCGCTAAATTGGATGATTATAAAATTGATGTTTCCGATAATGAAAGTCTATTAACACTATACAAGTATAAATGAACAGATATATTTACCAATATTAATAAAACTCATGAGTGGCGTCCAATGATTATTTATGTGATCGTTATTGGTGATTATTACTTTCAAATTACAGTGAATAACGTTCTTATCGCCAACCGCCAGCGCCCCACCACACAAGACCCAATAAATAAAATAAAACCAAGGAGGAATGTAGATGAAGAGAGACAGGCTGTAACATATAGGCCAAGTCAGGAACATCCTGGAGTACAGGGTCAAGAAATAGCAACAAAGTCAAATAACAATAGGTTCGTTCGTTTCCGATTGCCCTTCCTTACCTAAGACACGGGCTGTTGCGTTGGCAGCCCATAAAAAAACAACAGGTAAATTGGAAAATGTTTGCAAAATCACAAAGAAAAAACTCACAACAAACAATGAAAAACAACTAAAACATTGTACCCTATTCTATCTAAGCATCTAATCATAACTATCTAACCTAGGAAGGAAGGTTTAGTACTCACCAATCAGCCAATAAGAAAGTCCGGCTGTGGTTTCCAAAAATCTGAGGAGTCTCTTCTTCATCTTCCTCTTATAAATTGTAGAATCAGCTGTCTCTCTACTCAATTCCTCAAATGCTCTTGTTCCATGGGAGTTAGTATAATAGAAATCCCAAAGTCATATCATTAACTTTTGTACAAATTTCTCTGGCCACTGAAAGGGACAACTGGCAATCTAATCGGGGGCTAATCCAAGAACATGAGTAATGGTTTTATCAACTGTTAAATGAGTGAGTTGACTGACAGAAGTTGTTTTAAATTACACATTTGTGACTGATATATATTCATATTTCATTCACTTTCTTCGCTTTTCTATAATGGATTTCTTACCTAACTGATTTGGGTATAATTCCTTTATGATAACTCTTGCTTTTCATGTTTGTTCCTTTTTCCATGAATTTTAACTCTTCACATTGGCTCACTACGGCACTCAAAAGTCAGTTAACAATGGTTCCCTATAACGTTTGGTTTTCGACGTTTCTCTTTGGTTCTTGTACTCATGATTAACCCCTAATCATCATATCTTATTATATTGGTTCAAAAATCTGTTAATCAAATCGCTGTCACCAACCTCAATGTCAATACGGTACTAAAGAGGTATTATCGTAGATCTTCACTTCCTGCATCGTAGCCTACACTACTGACATGGCCAAACATTATCGAGCATTTAAGCTTTACCTTGGCGGGTATAGCGTTGTTCCTCTTGATTCAGGGCTTCTGTGTAGACCTAAAGACTTATTTCACGAACAAATTAACACGAAACAACCCGACACACCACACAAAACTACAAAAAACTTCAGAGTCTTTCAAGAGAACGCGACGAAAAGTTTGTTTACACGAGCCGATGTTACTGGAAGGCTGTGACGTCATAATCTCTGCGGCCTCTGATTGGCTGAGCGACTCGCTGCCCGGACTGAGCTTGTGAATCAAAGTAGATCACGGTCCAGGATTATAATTATTATTCTCGGATATTATTTTATGGATTCTAGCGAATATATATTAAATTAAAAACGCTTTATACAAATTTTTTTTATTTTTTAAAGTATTTAAAAAAGCAGGGTTGTTTCATGACAAGAGTTAACTCTTATAAAACTTTAAAATGAGGAATACAAGCGTTTCATGTGTAATGACATACCAGAATTGACACTCAATTTCCAACTGATTTATAAAGTAATTTCTTATCGGAGTAAAAACACTTGTTAGATATAAAACATAATCCTTCCTCTCTCTCTCTCTCTCTCTCTCTCTCTCTCTCTCTCTCTCTCTCTCTCTCTCTCTCTCTCTCTCTCTCTCTCTCTCTCTCTAGCATTTGATCCACAAGCAGGACGTTGAAAGGTATGTTATGGCCAATTCATTTCATATAATCGGTTTATTATATAATTGGATGTTATTCTTGCATTAGTATCTGATATAATGAAACAGGGAGAAACAACACACACACACACACACACACACACATATATATATATTTATTTATATATATATATATATATATATATATATATATATATATATATATATATATATATATATATATATATATATATATATATATATATATATATATATATTTATATATATACATATATATATATATATATATATATATATATATATATATATATATATATATATATATATATAAATAAATAAATATATATATATATATATATATATATATATATATATATATATATATATATATATATATATATATATATATATATATATGTGTGTGTGTGTGTGTGTGTGTGTGTGTGTGTGTGTTTGTGTGTGTGTTTGTGTGTGTAATGGGAGAATGGTATCCTTTTGGTATTTTGATTTTTTTCTGTGAAATTGATTCATCATCGACTCTAATATCTTTAAAATGATCTCTGTTAGTAATATTGATTATAAAAATAATTTAAAGAAAATTTATATCATCAACGAATGCATGTAACATTATTGCCATTACCTTCTTATGTTTTTCTCTCTATCTAATACGTGGTCTTGAGTCCTCCTTTATTTCCGTTTTGGCCACACGGGCATAAGAGAAACACGTAGGAGAAGCCGAATAGAGAAAAGAAAAGAATATATCTATCAAATGTGGAAAAAAAGGAGAGAAGAAAATAAAAGAATTAGAATAAAGAAGAAAACCAAGGAGGTGCCGATGGAAAGGCGAATTTCTCCGCCCAACAAGTTACAAAAACAAGCCGAATCGAATGGTCATGCTTTCCCGTCCATTAAAGATATTTGTTTTGGGTCATTAGAGAAGACATTGACGTATCCCTTTTCAAGGTAAGACTTCGTTATAATCTAAAGATTATTATAAGGATAGGGAATATTATGTTATAGATAAGAGAGGAAAAGCGATCAGAATGGATGCAGTGGCTTGCCAATGCCCGGTAAAGTTTGCACACCCTCGTGGTCGTGTTGCATCATTTTACTCACTTGAGTATGATACATTCTTTTCCTTTAAAAAAAAAAGGTGGATGTGAACATGTTAGTAACATTAAGACCTCCTCGTTTTTCTGAAAACCATATTAACTACGAAAAGTAATGGTCCCTTATATGTAAATTTATTTTCAATGCCAAGAGGGCGTCACGAAGTAGCCGACCTGTAGGACACCTCGGGACTCCCCCTTTCCCTCTCTCCCATGGAAAATTCCATTGTTTACGATCTTAGATTGGGCTATACAATTGTTTCTGAAAGCCCAGCAGATATTTTTCTGATCAATTGAATAGTTATATTTCCTTTGGAGGTAAATTTTTAGTTTCAGCCAAATTTGGAAAAATGCAATAAAAATATATTTGTTGCATCAGAAATAGTGTGGTTTCAATGAATTTAACGTTTATTTTGACTGCAAACCAACCGATTTAGAGATTTACTATGTATACCCTAGTTCATCCCAGCAATTATGGGGGACACCCTTTGGGAACCGGGGTTTTGGGTGGGGGAAGGGGGGGGGAGGGTGTTGGGGCATTGAATGATATTTGCGATAAATGAATAATTAATGTTCCAGCACCCCTCCCCCATACCCCTAACTAGGCCTACCGGGGGGAGGGTGGTAGGGCCCCCCAGCGACCCCCCCTTAAAGCCACAGTAATTTTCAGGGCACCACAGAACCTAACAAACCCACCTAACCTAACCTAGGGGCCCTGTACCCCTACCGGGGGGGGGCTTCGCCCCCCCTGCGACCCCCCCTTATGGCCAAAGTAATTTTCAAGGCACCACAGAACCTAACAAACCCACCTAACCTAACCTAGGGGCCCTGCTTCGCCCCCCCCTGCGACCCCCCCTTAAGGCCACAGTAATTTTCAGGGCACCACAGAACCTAACAAACCCACCTAACCTAACCTAGGGGCCCTGTACCCCTACCGGGGGGGGCTTCGCCCCCCCCTGCGACCCCCCCTTATGGCCACAGTAATTTTCAAGGCACCACAGAACCTAACAAACCCACCTAACCTAACCTAGGGGCCCTGTACCCCTCTGCGACCCCCCCTTAAGGCCACAGTAATTTTCAGGGCACCACAGAACCTAACAAACCCACTTAACCTAACCTAGGGGCCCTGTACCCCTACCGGGGGGGGGGCTTCGCCCCCCCCTGCAACCCCCCCTTTAACCAGGGGTAAATTTGAATATATATATTTTGTTAAATCACTTCTTACCTTAAACGGAAGATGACGATGAAGATGTGGAAGGTTGTGGTTGACCCTCTTCTGAATCATCAAGTACTGGAATACATTCAGATTTGGTACAATACCACACATGTCTATCCTCACGAAAATGTAAAGGCGAATCACATTTACCACACTGGACACTTAAAGGTAATACGGAATGCTCCCTTAGAAAACGATTCACTACTTCAGGAGTTCCATTATAATTCCCATGAAATCGGCCGATCACATCAAAATAGGAATAACGACATATTTCACACAACCGTACCGGAGGATCCATGACAGTAAAATGACGTGTGATGAAAATATAGAAACCGGAACTTTTGAAAACCGAAAACAAACGACAATCACGGGTTTCTCCCATAATGAAATAGGGAAAAAAACAAAATAGTATCGTTTACAATGTTATATTGCACGAAAAACAGATCCTTGAAACAAGACTGAGAGACCAATGAATCGTCCAATAATAACCCTTGAAAAGAACCCAGTAGTATTTTGATTGGAGGAGCGACATTAGTGGGAGGAGCAAATGCGCATTCAAGTAAATATTGTCACATTACGCAATGGGGCGGAGCCAAGTAAGATGAAAACAGACATACAAACGAACAAGAGCTACCTTGCGTGCCCATGGAAAGATATACACTAAACTTAGAAAAAGTCAAGACCTTCAATTCCTGAAATATTTTTTTTCTCTGTAAGTATGCATTAGCGACAATAATGTATTGAGAAGAAGTGTTTTGTTATCACGTGCTTTACTAGGAAAATATATTAATATAATACATTTCCCAATTTGGTTGAATCCAAAACTTTACCCCTTTGGAAAATAGTTTAGGCTATAAAAGTTATTCAATGTCATTAGGTATATGAGTTAACCTATGTCCTCCTATACCCTCCCTAACTTAGACACAGTGGCCACAGAAACCTTCTATAGCCTAACCTAGAATTGCCTATAAACCTTAAGTAGGGTATTTTTTTAAAGAGGTGTGAGGAGGCCTACCCTGTGCTATATTGCGTTAAAGGGCATTTTAGCCTAATTTACCTCGCTTGTAAGATTTCTTTTGCCTCAAACCTTTGAAGTAACCTCCTCGGTAATTTTGTATTGTATTACAGGGTGAGATTTCGAACAGAAAATAAATGTTTTCCTATAGAAATAACGAGAATTAACCGAATTTGGTGTTCATTTCAATCGGAAACAAACAGATCAACGTTTGCACGGTGTCACTTCTCTTACGAATGTACTGCGAACGATAACGTTAGCAATGTTACCAATAATACACAGTGTTACCAACGGTGACGTATGGTACACAGAGTTACCAACGGCACGCTGACATTAACGACAGTAATGATAGATATTTGCATACGTATTTTCAATAATTTCTCCATATAAGTTTTACTCAATATATAAAATGTACAAAAAGGGCACAGAACCTAACAAACCCACCTAACCTAGCCTAGTAGTATGACAGGTCACAAAATAACATTTGATCTACATCGAACGTTGGCAGCACTGGTTACTGTATTTTTTAAATATTAAACTTAGCCGGTGAATATATAAATAGCTGACGTCTCCGACGGCCCGACAGATTCCAAAAAACTCGCGAGCGATCGCCATGAAGGTTGCGGGTGTGCCCACCAGCGCCGACTATCGGCCAGATACCGCATATACTTCTCAACCACTCCAGTTCTTCTCTGTCGGTGTCACCGACAACATTGGTTCCGCTCGCTCTAGACCTTGAGTTTTCTACCGAATTGGTGAAGTACTTTGTTTTGGGTTTTATTGGCTTTCGCTGTGTTTGTTTATTCCTTCAATAAAACTCTTGAAACCTTTTTTGTTTTTTGTTGATGAACTTGGCTTTCCTTTGGATTTTCTCTGGTTTTTCATAATGGCTGACCCTTCTGTATATCGCAAATGTGTGAAAGATTGTAACAAACGTCTTCCGAAAGCTTCTATCGACCCTCATACTGTTTGTGCTAATTGCCGGGGTAAATCCTGCCAATTAGGAGATTGGTGTGAGGAGTGTGTGGTGTTATCGGAATTCGAGTGGTTAGAGTATGAAAAGTATACTCGTAAATTCGAAAGAGATAGGGTGAGGAGAAGCTCATCTAGATCTTTAGAATTTTCCTCCTCCCATGCCCCTGAACCTAATCCTTCCCCTGTAGTGGTAGTTTCTGAACCCCCTATTAGCACTCATGAACCTTCGATGCGCGATATGTTTTTAGCTATTCAAGCATTAGGTGAGAAGGTTGAAACCTTAGCCTCGGACAGGAACCAGCTTATGTCCGATGTTAAGTTGTTAAAGAGTCAAAGTGGTAAAGTGGAAAATCAAAGTGGTAAAGTGGAAAGTGCGCAAAATGTGTTTAGTGTTGCGACCTAGGGTTCGTCTGTTCGTGCTTGTCGCTCCCCTAGTCCGAGACCTCTTTCAGGCTCCCCTGCACCAGGGAGAAGGAATGTCGTAGGACTTAAGGGAGCGAGAGGTGTAAACCGACGTACAGACGTTCCCTCTAAGGTATCAGACGTTTCTCATCAAGAACGTCCTTACCATAAGACGGGGGAGACTAAGTTCTCCTCGCCTTCCGACGATTTGCCGCATAAGAAACCTTGGCGTAAGGTTTCTAGACCCTTAAAGCGCAAGTCAGTCCCTTCAGGACAGGTCCAGCGTCCTGGCTGTAGCCATTGGGGCAGCTCTGACAACTTTCAGTCATCGGATGGCTGTTCGCCTGTTAAGCGAAAGCGTGACACGGAGTCCGAGGGTCTCGTTAGGTGCGATGATTTGCATGCACAGACGTTGCCGACGTCACAGCCCGTTCCGACTCCCGTTGACCCGAAGTGGAGTGTCCTGCAGGACATGCAGTCTAAACTTTCCTCGTTAATGGAGGTTTATGAGCATGAGCAGGTTCGTAAAGATCCTTTGCTTGCGGTTCGCCAGTCCGACAAGCGTGACTTTGGCCTTCAGCCGCCTAAACGAGAGTTTTCTCGTCCTTATGATGTTAGCGCTAACGTTGTCAGTGCTGTTAAATGCGATTCTGATCGTGTTCCCCGTCATTCACGTGACGTGGAACCCCTTTTGCCGCAGACTCAAGGTGACGTTCAGCAACTGTCACCGCAGTCTCGAAGTGACGTTCGTCGGCCGACTCCGTTGCCCCAACGTGACGTTGAACGTCAGTCACCGGAGTCGGGTTTTGTTTTTCATGCTCAGACCCAGCAGTCAATGCAGTCCCGACGTGATGTCGAACGGCAGTCGACTCAGGCTGTTGTTGTTTGTCAGTCTCAAGACTTTCAGTCTTTGCAGCCTCGGCGTGACGTCGTTACCTCAGCTGTTGCTGCGGCTCCGTCGCATGTTGACATAGCCTGTCAAGCGTTGCCTCCTCGACATGTCTCTCCGTATCGCGAGACTCAGCCGTTGTCGGAGGAAGTTCCTTCGGATGAGGAAGTCGTTGATTCCCTTCCAACTGATGTTCCTTTGGGGACTCTTTCGGATGGAGAGGAGCCTTGGGTTGCTCAGCCCTCTCTTGATTTTAAGAAGATCATGCTGATTTTTAAGGACCTGTTTCCTGATCATTTTGTGTCTGCTGCTCCTCGTTCGCCCCATCTGAGTTCACGCTGGGCCTAGCTTCTTCGACTCCGTCGTTCACGAAGTTAGTGCTCTCTCGCTCTTCTAAGAGAGCTTTGCGTTTATTGGGCGACTGGTTAATGACCAGGAGGAATTTGGGGAAGTCAGCTTTTGCTTTTCCCCTTTCAAACTGGCTTCTCGTGCGAGCGTCTGGTATGACACGGGAGAAGTTCTCGGCTTGGGAGTGCCTGCCTCTGCCCAGGGAGACTTCTCAAGCCTCGTAGACTCTCCTCGTCGTCTGGCCATGAGACGCTCGAAAGTTTGCTGGTCCTCTTCAGACCTAGATCATCTCCTCAAAGGGATTTATCGGGCCTTTGAGGTTTTCAACTTTTTGGATTGGTCTCTGGGAGCCTTGAGTAGGAAGATCTCGTCAGCAGACCGTGATGTCTCTGTCCAAATTATGTCCTGCATGGACAAGGCTATTAGAGATGGCTCTAATGAACTTGCTGCCACTTTCACAGCAGGGGTTCTTAAGAAGAGAGAGACTCTTTGTTCTTTTCTGTCTGCAGGTGTCACTCCTTGTCAAAGGTCAGAACTTCTCTTTGCGCCATTGTCTTCTGCCCTGTTCCCGCAGCAGCTTATTAGAGATATCGCAGCGTCTCTTGTACAGAAGGACACTCATGATTTGATGGCCACGTCTGCTCGTAAGGCTGTACGTTCGTCCTCTTATGTCAACAGACCTAAATTTGATACTCCAGCGACAAGGTTTATCCCGCCCTTTCGTGGCAGAGCTCCCAGTAAGGGAGGCTTTCGTGCCGATAGTAAGCGGGGTAAGAAGAGAGGATCTAAATCCTCCCGTGGCAGAGTCTGAATGCCCACGTCCTCAGACAGCAGTAGGGGCCAGATTGACCAACTTCTGGCAGGCCTGGGAGAAGAGGGGTGCAGACCGGGAGTCTGTTTTGTTGCTAAAGGAGGGTTACAAAATCCCTTTTGTACGGAGACCTCCTCTAGTAAACGATCCGATAGACCTCTCTCCCAGGTATCGAGAGGAGTCGAAGAGACAGGCATTACATCTGCAGGTGTCTCAGTTGTTAGAGAAGGGGGCGGTGGTGAAAGTCTCGGACCTTCAATCCCCAGGTTTTTACAACCGTCTCTTCCTAGTTCCAAAGAACACAGGAGGTTGGAGGCCAGTGCTGGATGTCAGTGCTCTCAACGTTTTTGTTGTCAAAACAAAGTTTACGATGGAGACCACCAAATCCGTTCTAGCAGCAGTCAGAGAGGGGGACTGGATGGTCTCTCTCGACTTGCAGGATGCGTACTTCCACATTCCGATACATCCAGACTCTCAACCTTATCTGAGGTTTGTATACAGGAATGTGGTGTACCAATTCCGAGCACTGTGCTTCGGCCTCAGCCCTGCTCCTCTTGTTTTTACGAGGCTCATGAGAAATGTAGCAAAGTTCCTACATTTGTCGGGGATCAGAGCCTCCCTGTACCTGGACGACTGGTTACTCAGAGCGTCGTCCCGTCATCGCTGTCTGCAGGACCTACAGTGGACTTTGGATCTTGCGAAGGAGTTGGGCCTCTTGGTGAACATAGAGAAGTCACAGCTGACTCCCTCCCAAACGATTCTCTATTTGGGGATGGAGATACAGAGTCTAGCTTCTTGGGATTTTCCGTCTGCCAACAGGGTCAAGCAGGCTTTGCTCAAAGTCCGTCTCGTGCTAGAGAAAAAACGTTGCTCTGTGAGAAGCTGGATGAGCCTCCTAGGGACGCTTTCATCCCTGGAACAGTTTATCTCTCTAGGGAGACTTCACCTACGCCCTCTCCAGTTCCACCTAGACTCCCATTGGAACAAGGAGAAAACTTTGGAGGCGGTCTCAATTCCGATCTCCGAACCAGTCAAGACTTGCCTGGCCTGGTGGGACAGCAATATAAGACTTCGAGAAGGTCTGTCTCTGGCAGTCAAGAACCCAAACCATGTGTTATTTTCAGACGCGTCGGATTTGGGTTGAGGGGCGACTCTGGACAGTCTGTAATGCTCGGGTCTTTGGGCGGCAGACCAGAGGAGCCTTCACATCAACTGCAAGGAGCTGTTGGCAGTCCATTTAGCACTGATGAGTTTCGAGAGTCTGCTTCGAAACAAGGTGGTAGAAGTGAATGCAGACAATACCACGGCCTTGGCTTACATCTCCAAGCAAGGAGGCACTCACTCCCACGCTCTTTTCGTCATTGCAAGGGACCTCCTCATCTGGTCAAAAGATCGAAACATCTCGCTTTTGACGAGGTTCGTCCAAGGGAAGAAGTTGAACGTCTTGGCGGACTGTCTCAGTCGAAGAGGTCAGGTGATCCCTACAGAGTGGACGCTCCACAAGGATGTGTGCAAGAGTCTTTGGATGACTTGGGGTCAACCCACCATCGATCTCTTTGCGACCTCGCTGACCAAAAGGCTCCCGACTTATTGCTCTCCAGTCCCAGATCCAGAGGCGGCCCACATAGATGCCTTTCTGTTGGACTGGTCTCACCTGGATGGTTACGCCTTTCCACCGTTCAAGATCCTCAACAAGGTGTTGCAGAAGTTCGCCTCTCACGAAGGGACCAGGTTGACGTTGGTTGCTCCCCTCTGGCCCGCGAGAGAGTGGTTCACAGAGGTACTTCTATGGCTGGTAGACGTTCCAAGGAGTCTGCCTTTGCGGATGGATCTCTTACGGCAGCCTCACGTAAAGAGACTTCATCAAAGCCTCCCCGCGCTTCGTCTGACTGCCTTCAGACTGTCGAAAGACTCTCAAGAGCTCGAGGTTTTTCGAAGGAGGCAGCTAGAGCGATCGCGAGGGCTAGAAGATCCTCTACCATCAAGATCTACCAGTCGAAGTGGGAGGTATTTAGAGACTGGTGCAAGTCCTCCTCTATTTCCTCCTCCAGTACCTCTGTAGCGCAGATTGCGGATTTTCTCTTATATCTGAGAAACGGTCGCTCCCTCTCTGCATCCACCATTAAAGGCTACAGAAGCATGTTAGCTTCTGTTTTCAGGCATAGAGGCTTGGATCTTTCGAATAACAAAGATCTCCAAGACCTCCTTAAGTCTTTCGAGACCTCTAAGGAGCTTCGTATTTCAACTCCTGCTTGGAACTTGGACGTGGTCCTACAGTTCCTAATGTCAGACAGGTTTGAGCCTTTAAATTCAGCCTCCCTGAAGGATCTTACCCTCAAGACACTTTTCTTGGTTAGCTTGGCTTCGGCTAAAAGGGTCAGTGAGATCCATGCTTTTACTAAGAACATCGGCTTCTCGACAAATAAAGCAATATGTTCTCTTCAACTTGGTTTTTTGGCCAAGAATGAACTTCCGTCTCGTCCTTGGCCTAAATCTTTTGAAATACCTAGTCTTTCGGAGATCGTAGGTAATGAAGTTGAAAGAGTGCTGTGCCCCGTTAGAGCTCTTGAGTTTTACTTATCTAGAACTAAACCAATACGAGGTTGTTCTGAGGCTTTATGGTGCTCCGTTAAAAAGCCCTCGTTGCCCATGTCTAAGAATGCGTTATCTTACTTTCTTAGACTTTTAATCCGGGAGGCACATTCTCATTTAAGTGAGAAGGATCGTAGTTTGCTTAAGGTCAAGGCTCACGAAGTGAGAGCGATAGCGACTTCGGTGGCATTTAAGCAAAATAGATCCCTTTGAAGTATTATGGACGCGACCTTTTGGAGGAGCAAGTCGGTGTTCGCTTCATTTTACTTGAAAAACGTCCAGACTCTTTATGAGGACTGCTACACACTGGGTCCATTCGTTGCAGCGAGTGCAGTAGTGGGTGAGGGTTCTACCACTACATTCCCTTAATCCCAATATCCTTTTAATCTTCTCTTGAAATTTTTTAATCTTGTCTTGGGTTGTACGGAAGACTAGGAAGTCTTTCGCAATCTTTTTGGTTTGACGGGTGGTCAAAGTGTTGTTTCTTGAGAGCGCCCAGATTAAGGGTATTGATGAGGTCCTGTTATAGGGGTGTTCGCACTGGATATAACAGCTCCTGGGAGTCTTTCAGCATCCTGAGAGGATGGCTGGGCTTCGTGAGGAAAGCGGACTAATGAGGCAGAGTAATCATCAGAGTCAGCTTCCTTACCAAGTACCTATACTTAATTTTGTTTTTATGAAATATTTGTCAAAAACTCTTGAGCATATACGCCTTTATTGTGATAATACTGGTCTCTACCCACCACCATGGGTGTGAATCAGCTATTTATATATTCACCGGCTAAGTTTAATATTTAAAAATGATATTTTCATTATAAAATAAATTTTTGAATATACTTACTGCGGACTGAGAAGAACTGGAGTGGTTGAGAAGTATATGCGGTATCTGGCCGATAGTCGGCGCTGGTGGGCACACCCGCAACCTTCATGGCGATCGCTCGCGAGTTTTTTGGAATCTGTCGGGCCGTCGGAGACGTCAGGTATTTATATATTCACCGGGTAAGTATATTCAAAAATTTATTTTATAATGAAAATATCATTTTTCATGACACAATCTTTGCAATGTCGCCTCCAAAGTTTAGCCAGATATACTCTTTTGTATTTTCCTCCTGATATTATAATTTCAAGAAGGTAATGTATAGAGAAGAAAAGGCTTGTTTTACGTTTATATATCGATTCCCCAGTATGTTTTCCCCACCCAAAACCCTGAGTTCCCACTGGGGGTCCCCCATTATCGGAGGATATAGATGTATATATATTTCTGAAACTCTTCATTTGCGACGGGAACGAGTGTCATTTTCGAAGAGAGCGTAATTTTTTCTATAAGAAAAAGTAGTTGTTTTCCTAGGTTACATTGCCCTGTAATACACTACAATGAAACCACCTCCTCTATGTTCACATATATTATTTGTTCTTTAGGGAAATTGAAAACTATTGTTTCATATTATTGTAAAATTATTAAATAGAAGTATCCTGTAATTTTGTTTTGAAACTGAAGCATGGTAATTATATTTTTTTTCTTTGTTATTACAAAGCTTTTAGAGGTAGGCATTATTATTTGAAGAATGAAAAAATAAATAACTAATAATTACAGGGAACCAGTCTTGGAGACCTGTGATCATGAATCAGTCTGGGAGATCTGTGATCTTGGACTCAGTCTGGAAGATCAAGTTATGGAACAGTGTACAACATTTTGAACTGAGTAAACTAGATAAGGATCACGTCTCTCTCTCTTACACGTCAAATGTCAAGTTCACTTTTGATGAATAACGAAAATTTATGTCAGGAGGAAAAGAAAAATCCACCGTGACATAGAGGTAATATTTCGTGTTTATTGATAATTCCAGTATATAAAAGTGCTATTTTATCTATTTGGTGTTGATTTATTTATTATATAGATTCTAATGTTATATGGGATCTTTTTCTAATGATTTAAAGGAAAGTAGATAATTCTGTCTCTTTAAAATCTCAAAATCAGCCGTATTTCATAAAGCTAATGGCTTAAATATTTAATGATAGATATAATTAGGATATGTTTATATTATATTCAACAGGTTTTATATAATTTCTTAGTTTAACCCTGGATAGGTACGGTGGGTCGTTTGCGACCCCGAGCGTCAAAAAAAAACAGGTTTTTCTCACGTGACTCACCCCTGTGACTGAATTTGTGGGTGATCGACCTGCAGGAGGTGTCTCCCCTACACGCTCTAGTAGTGTCCAGATGTGCATTGCTGTAGCTGTACTCCTTCCCCGATTTCTGAGACGCGTCGGGGTCGTTCGCGTCCGAGTTTACCCTTCTGAGGTAGTTTGCATAATTATCAAAGTTATTACGTATTATGAAATTGTCGTAGAATGGTGCAACTTGTATAGGTTATCAGTTGTGGAAAGTCTTGGTGGATTGTTTGGCTACCATGTGCATGTTTTTTTTTTTAGTTAAAATGTCGTTCATCACCACGAGGACCATTTTACCGCGAGTGCCCCTTTTTCATTTTTTTTTCATTTTTTTGCCAAGTCATTTTTCCGTAAGATATTGCCAAATAGTGTCGTAAAACTTTTGCTTGTTTAGTGTTGGAAAGTGTGTCTAGATGATCTGGCTACCCATGCATGACTTTGTTTTTGTCAGATACGACGTAGTTATTGGTATATTGGGTATTTAACTGCGGTTACCAATTTCTGTTTTTTTTTCAATATTTGTAAAAATTACTACGTAGTAAGGAATTGCCGTATATTATTCATTTTTTTTTCATGTTTATGTGTTAGAAAGTGTGCCGTGATGGTTGGGCTAACACGTGCATGTCTTTTTTTTTATCTGAGATGTCGTATATTAGAATGTCGGGCATTTTACCGCGAGTGTCCCTTTTTAATTTTTTTTAATTTTTTTGCCAAGTCATTTTTCCGTAAGATATTGCGAAATAGTGTCGTAAAACTTTTGCTTTTTTAATGTTGGAAAGTGTGTCTAGATGATCTGGCTACCCATGCGTGATTTTGTTTTTGTCAGATACGACGTAGTTATTGGTATATTGGGTATTTAACTGCGGTTGCCAATTTCTGTTTTTTTTTCAATATTTGTAAAAATTTACTACGTAGTAAGGAATTGCCGTATATTATTGATTTTTTTTTCATGTTTATGTGTTAGAAAGTGTGCCTTGATGGTTGGGCTAACACGTGCATGTCTTTTTTTTTTATCTGAGATGCCGTATATTAGAATGTTGGGCATTTTTCCGCGAGTGCCCCTTTTTATTTGTTTTGCATTTTTTTGCTTAGTCATGTTACCGTAAGGAATTGGCAAGTAGTGTCGCAAAACTTATATTTTTATAGTGTTGGAAAGTGTTTCTAGATGATCTGGCTACCCATGCCTATTTTTTTTTTTAGCCAGATATGGCGTATATATAAGTATGTGTTCGATTTTCCTGTGATTGCCATTTTTTCGTTTTTTCCCATTTCTTTCAAAATTACTACGTACTAAGGAACTATCACAGAGTAATATTTCATTTATATGTTTATTTGTCGGAAAATATGCCTTGATGGTTTGCCTAGCACGTGGCTGAAATTTTTTTTTTCTGAAATGCCGTATATTAGAATGGCCATTTTTCCACGAGTGCCCCTTTTTATTTGTTTTGCATTTTTTTGCTTAGTCATGTTACCGTAAGGAATTGGCAAGTAGTGTCGCAAAACTTATATTTTTATAGTGTTGGAAAGTGTTTCTAGATGATCTGGCTACCCATGCCTATCTTTTTTTTAGCCAGATATGGCGTATATATAGGTATGTGTTCGATTTTCCGGTGATTGCCATTTTTTCGTTTTTTCCCAATTCTTTCAAAATTACTACGTACTAAGGAACTATCACAGAGTAATGATTCCTCTAGATGTTTATTTGTCGGAAAATTTTGTTTACTTTTTTTTTGATTGAATATCATCAAATTTTTTTAGCTAAAATATTGTTTTACATTTTTTTTTTTCGATTTTATTTCCCTTCAAAAAAAATTTTTTGGGTCAGAATTTTAATTTTATAGTCGTAAAATAATCGACAATTATCCAGCAACCCACCATACAATTTTTATGCATATCCAATAATAATTAGATTAGTAAATAACACCTTGAAATTGACATACCCTTCCTACATTTCAAGTGGCAGATTAGGGAGTCTGAGTCAGTGTGGTTGGCGGCCATTTTGTGGAAATATCCGAAGCGTAAGCTGCCCTATCTATATATATTCTTGTTCCCTATAGAATTTGTGATATTTTGGTATATTTTTACCTGCATAAATATCATATTATATATTAAATATATGTATTTTTTTACGAAATTCCCAAGTACTCAAAAAATTACCTTTAGATATGGCCCCTGATATAAATGTAATTTACAAAATAATGAAGATTTTGTTACATATTTCTATTTTAGGATAACATATGTTTATTCCCTAAAAAAATTAGCCACTTCCTATTTCATTTGGGTACCCAAAAAAATTCATGAAATTTGGACAATTTTTTTTGGCCAAAAAAAGTTACCCTTTTTTTCTCATTTCAGATCTTCACCTCCATGGGTCTGACTTCATCCAAAATACATCAAGATGTGTCCTAAACATTCAAGAATCAATTCCTAAAAGGATTTGTGTATATATGTATAAACTTTTTTTTTATGAATTTTTATGTCAGGTCTTTTTTTTTTCTACTTAATTTTTTAAAATATTTATAATAAATAGTTTTTCTGCAGATGAGTAGTATTTATCTTTACAGTTGTTTTAAGCATTCATTGAAGTTTTTTTGGCAAAAGAAAAAAGGAGGTTACTGCAAAAACTGATTTTTCAAGAATTTTTTTTGGCGTCGGGGTCGTTCGCGTCCGAGTATACCCTTAAAGGGGTGTCCGAGGACCGTACCTATCCAGGGTTAAATCAGTGGAAATTCTGAATTTAGGCATTGAAAAAGTAGACTGTAGATTTATCGAAGTCTCCCATAACCCGTTTTCTTTGAAGGAGAAAACGGGTTATGGGAGACTTCGAAAACTGAAGTCTGAAATTTCATAAATGAATATCTTTTTAAGTAGAATGTCATCGTATTTCGAATATGCCAGAATCTATAGTAAGTTTCATTGCTCTCTTGATACTTGTTTGATATATTAAAAGTATATCAAAGGCATTTCTACCATCATATAATAGGTTACTCGCTTGAGATAAGCAAAATCACCCATGGTATACTGGGCACGTGTGTTGGACGTATATATGGTCACCTTATAACAATATCCTTAAGATTATTTAAGTTATTGGGACTTATTAATCTTTTATAAATGTATGAAATATAACATCTAAAGAGTGTATGTGGGCCAAAGTTAGCCATTTAACCGTTATTAAGGACACTGTCCAAGGTAACCTATTGAAGGAAAAGGAGATAAGATTATAGTTTATGACAGGACAACATTTCTATGAGAAAAAACAGTTTTTCCTTCAGTATATAATTTCCCTTCAATGAATTTAACCTTTATTTCCACTGCAAATAAACAAAACTTCTTTTTTCATTAGGAAAAGCTTCTGTCCTAAACTATAGTAATAACAATAGGGTAAATATGTGTTCGTACCCCGACTAACCCCAGGTTAGGCCTTATAGTATTTTTCAAGGATTATCCTACTCCCCGACTGAAGCTTAAAGCATGTTTCTTTAAGCCACTGATTTTAGCCCTACTTGGGGTATTGTTTGACACATCCGGACGTAGGTTTGATTGAGAATTGGATTAAACGTTATCAGTTAATGTACTGTTTTGCCTGACTCATTTGGCATTCTCTTATTGACCCTAAATTAAACCGTCTTTATTTGCGGTCCTGTACTCGACAACCTTAGGGTGGCGCGAGCGTGAGTTGTAACGTTTGCTCACAAAAAGTTTAGAGCACTTTATGTATTTACTTGTATTACTGCATTTCAATTTAAAGGGTGTATGTATGATAGCGGCCACTTGTATGTATTATTACGTCCAACTTAGAATAGGGCAGTGTAAGGGGGGTCACAGGGGGCGTTAGCCCCCTGTTAGGTAAGAAGGTAAGGACACGGCTTGTACGTTAGGTTAGGGGGGAAAGGTTAGGTTAGTTGATGTTCATTCCTAATGAACGCAATAGGAACTGGCCGCTGATATACAAAGGCTCCCAATTTAGAAAATAGATTTTTCTTTATTTTAGGATTGTACAGTAATAGTACAAATGAGAATTTTTAGGTAATGTCTTGTAGCACAAACTGGAGAGGGAATGTCGGCAAGACTTGAAGGGAAAATAGACTTCTCATTATTTACTTTTTCTTGTTGCGAGACGATCAAGAGATTTTAGACCGCTGGTCGCATGAAGCTTTCCTCCCAGACCATGGCAGGAAACCCATCGCGACTTTGTGCTTATAATCTACCCAGGCTTTTGCACAGATTGGCCCTGGATTGAGACCAATTAATATTATCATAGATCTGATTATTCTTAGTAGGTAGTAGGTTGCCCAGGGCACCAGCTGCCCATTGAGATACTACCGCCAGAGAGTTAAGGGGTCCTTTGACTGGCCATACAGTACTACATTGGATCCTTTTCTCTGGTTACGGTTCTTTCCCTTTACCTACACAGACACCGAATAGTCTGGCCTATTCTTTACAGATTCTCCTCTGTCCTTATACCCCTGACAACACTGAGATTACCAAACACTTCTTCTTCACCCAAGGGGTTAACTTCTGCATTGTAATCGTTCAGTGGCTACTTTCCTCTTGGTAAGGGTAGAAGAGACTCTTTAGCTATGGTAAGCAGCTCTTCTAAGAGAAGGTCACTCCAAAATCAAACCTTTGTTCTCTAGTCTTGGGTAGTGCCATAGCCTCTGTACCATACTCATCCACTGTCTTGGGTTAGGGTTCTCTTGCTTGAGGGTACACTCGGGTACACTATTCTATTTAGTTTCTCTTTCTCTTTTTAGTTAAAATTTTTATAGTTTATGTAGGAAATATTTATTTTAATGTCTCTGTTCTTGTAATATTTTATTTTTCAATATTAAACTTACCCGATAATCATGTAGCTGTCAACTCCGTTGCCCGACAGAATTCTATGGAGGGATACGCCAGCTATCACAATACTAGAAGGGGGTGTATTTACCAGCGCCACCTGTGGCCAGGTACTCAAGTACTTCTTGTTGACACCTCCTCAATTATTCCTCTGTCGTGCTTCCGGCAAGACGTTCTGGGTTCTGGGATACGCTTATGTTCTTGGAGTATTTTCACGACTTTGGTGAAGTATTTCTCTTTGATTTCGGCTGTCGCTTTACTGGAAACTTCTATATTAGCTTAGTTAGCTTTTGGAATTAATTTGATTAATTATGGTGGCGTAGAGAGTATGAACTCTCGTTCACCTTTCAATGGCCGACCCTTCCCTTAGACGGAAGTGTTGGTGTCTAAGAGAGTATAGACTCTCTTTCTTAATTTTGCTTAACAAAAGTTATAGATTAACTTCCTTTTATTATAAACTTATTAAAATTAATTTTTATATTTGTTTATATTCGACCTTCCTAATAGTAGGCGGTCTTTTCTTGTTACCGAAGTTAATTAACATTGAGCCCGTCATTTCGGTTTTACCTGTTAACATATTATGCTATTTCCGCCACAGAGTTTGAAAGAAATTCTTTGATAGTCTCGTACTGTTTTCAAAGTTGAACTAACGTTTTGTTTTGTCTCTGCAGTTGTTGACGTTCAGAACGTTCAACTTGCATTCTATCGTTACGATAGAGAAGAATGTTCACGGTTTCACGTTGCAGTAAGAGTAACCGTGTCTAGCGTTTTGTTCATTCTTTCTTAACTTAATGGTTTTGATCCTAATAAAGGAACTTTTCAGTTTTTTCCTTTAACAATAATATGTTTTAACGATATATATGATTGGGCTCTTCTCTCAGGTTCTAAGTCAAGAGAGAGAGAGAGAGAGAGAGATAGAGACGGAGGGAGAAAGAGGATAAACGTTTCGTTCAAGCCTGCCAGGCGTACGAGTAACGTCGTTATCGTTTTTGCTCTTCTCCCTAGTCTCTTTAGGGGAAGAAACTAAACGTTTCTAGAGTGATCTAGTGTTTAGTCTCTTTCCAGCCACTGAATTATCTTTCATTAGATTTTTCTGTTACATTGTAATTCTGTTTTCGCAATTACTAACTTTTGAAAAAGGATAGAATTGCGTGTTTCAGGTACAAACCACTTAAAGTTTCGAGTTCAGTGAAATAAGTGCAAACAGAAATCAAAGTGATAAGTGATTAATGTGCGTGAGGGTACTTTTGTGCGCGCCAGTCGTCCTCCCAGTCCGGGACCTCTTGCAAGCTCCCAAGCCTAGGGGAGAAGCAATGTCGAAGGGCAGAAGGGTTCAGCAGGCCTTGATCGGCGCACAGAAGTATCCTCGGTGGTTGTGGGCGTGTCTTACCGAGACCGTCACTCCCACCCGCAGACGATTGAGCCCTTATTTTGCTCGTCTGCAGAAGAAATTTAGGGGAGAAAACGCTGGTCTCAGGTCTCAAGACCTTTTAAACGTAAAGTCCAGACCTATGCCAGACGTACGAAGTTAGAGTTCACAGTCATTGGGTTAGCTCTGACTCTCCTCAATCATCAGTTGAATGCACTCCGCCTAAGAGGAGTAAGGTTCTGCCACAACAGAGCTCGACTGTTAAGGCTTTACCTCAGCCTACTGTAGTTTCTGCCGACCCCAAGTGGACTCTACTACAGTCCATGCAAGCACTGCTTTCGGACTTGATGCGTGAGTGTCGGGCTGAGAGTGTTGCGCATCCGCCTCCGCCTACACTCCCTCCGCCTATGCTCGCTCCGCCTGATCGCAGTACCACCTGCCAGGCGTACGATGTTGTGGACTCTACCACAGTCCATGCAAGCACAGCTTTCGGACTTGATGCGTGAGTGTCGGGCTGAGAGTGTTGCTCCTCCGCCTCCGCCTACACTCCCTCCGCCTACACTCGCTCCGCCTGATCGCAGTACCACCTGCCAGGCGTACGATGTGGTGGACTCTACTACAGTCCATGCAAGCACAGCTTTCGGACTTGATGCGTGAGTGTCGGGCTGAGAGTGTTGCTCCTCCGCCTCTGCCTACACTCCCTCCGCCTACACTCGCTCCGCCTGATCGCAGTACCACCTGCCAGGCGTACGATGTTGTGGACTCTACTACAGTCCATGCAAGCACAGCTTTCGGACTTGATGCGTGAGTGTCGGGCTGAGAGTGTTGCTCCTCCGCCTCCGCCTACACTCTCTCCGACTACGCTCGCTCCGCCTGATCGCAGTATCACCTGCCAGGCGTACGATGTTGAGCCACGTGCTGAGTTTGCTGTTCCCAGTGGTGTTCAGCCTCCGCCTTCCTTAAGGCAACCTTTACAATGGGATCAGGAGGATTATACCTCTCTTCCTCCGCCTCCACTTGCTGTTCCACCAGTGATGCAACACTCGGTTGAGGTACAACAACCTCTCCCGTCCATGAGTCAGTCTCCTCAGCTCTCGCTGCAGCGAGCTCAACCCTCCACAAGGCAAGCACCACAACACCTTAGCCTTGCGCCTCAGGAGCCTCAGCTTGCGAGACATTTACCTTGTTCTGCGCAGCCTCTTCCTCATCGCGCTCCGCTCACACCACAGGAACTGGAACTTGCTACTCCGCTTCCGCCAACCGCTCAGCAAGCGCAACCCTTGGGTTCAACCACTCATGCTAGGAGTCAGCCTCCTCCACCCATGCGCCTTCCTTCTGCTTGTCTTTTATTCAGCCTTTGCAGACTGAGCCTCAGGTGTTCCCTCAACAGAGTCTTGAAGAGGAAACCACAACTATTGTTGTTCCAGCTCGTTATGACTCTGCTGTTCAGCATACCTTACCTCCATTTTCAAACCATGGCAAAAATATGAATCATGAGTTATGAATGTAAGGTAAACATTATGTTGATTTTTAATCCCCATGCAAACATGCATAAAGCACTCTAGCACTGGTCATGGAATTTCTGAGAAATGTTAAACGCCATGCACACGCTCTGCTTTCCTTACAGCAGGCTCTGCTTACAGCAGGCTCTGCTTACTACATGCTCAGCATACAGCATGCTCTGCATTCAGCATGCTCTGCATACAACATACTCTGCATTCAGCATGCTCTGCATACAACATGCTCTACATACAGCATGCTCTGCATACAGCATACTCTGCATACATCATGCTCTGCATACCTTACCGCATGCTTCTCAGTCACACATCTTGGGTTGTTGCCAACTCACTAGACTGTCAAGCAGTTTCATAACGTTGCCTTCTAGTCTGCTGCTTTTGCACCAGTGAACCCTCACTCAGAGAACTTAGCTTTTCTAGGATAAGGTCCCTGTAGATGAGAAAGTTCTTTTCTCCCTCCTTCTGATATTCCCTTGAGGACTCTGTCATTTGGAGGGAACCTTTAGCTGCATAACCTCTTATGGACTTTTATTTAATCATAACATGCTTACAGGGAAGGTTATGGTTCCACTTCAGTCGCTAATCCCGTCTGTTACCACACCTTCTCCCATAGACCTTGAGCTGTGTTGCATGACATGCAGTCCAAGCTTAGTCCTTGTTAGAGGATTTTTTGTTTACGGAGTCAATGTGTCACGGGGAAGATGTTCAACAACCAACAGAAGTGACTTGTTGTGACGCAGTGCGGCAACCTCAGCAACCCGTTAAGGAGTTGTCTGTACGACCCAGACAGTCTAGACAGATTCGGGTTGTCACTGTACTTCCTCGCTTGCCCATGATTGACAGTTCACAGACTGTGCAGCAGTATCATGATCTTGTGTCCGGCTCCGTCAGACGACTGGCTTTTAAGAGCTCCCACAAGTCGTCGCTGTCTGGAGATTTTCAAAGGGACTATGGATCTGACCAAGGAACTAGGCCTCCTGGTCAATTTTGAGGAGTCTCAGCTCGTTCCATCCTAGACCATTGTCTCCTTGGGTATGGATCTTCAGAGTCGAGCTTTTCGGACTTTTCCGTCGGCCCCAAGGATCTTCCAAGCCCTAGAATGCATCCAGAGCATGCTGAGAAGGAACCGATGCTCAGTCAGGCAGTGGATGAGTCTAACAGGGACACTTTCATCGCTGGCCCTGTTCATCGAGTTAAGGAGACTCCACCTCCGCCCCCTTCAGTATCATCTAGCTGCTCACTGGATAAAGGACATGACGCTAGAGACGGTCTCAGTTCCTGTTTCCGAAGAGATGAGGTCTACTCTAACGTGGTGGAAGAACAGCATTCTTCTCAAGGAAGGTCTACCATTGGCTGTTCAGACCCCCGACCACCGTCTCTTCTCGGACGCATCGGACACGGGCTGGGGTGCGACACTGGACGGACAGGAATGCTCGGGAACATGGAATCAGGAGCAAAGAACACTTCACATCAATTGCAAGGAGTTGTTGGCAGTTCATCTGGCCTTGATAAACTTCAAGTCCCTCCAGCTAAACAAGGTGGTGGAGGTGAACTCCGACAACACCACAGCCTTGGCTTACATCTCCAAGCAGGGAGGGACTCATTCGAGGAAGTTGTTCGAGATCGCAAGGGACCTCCTCATTTGGTCAAAAGATCGAAAGCTCACGCTGGTAACGAGGCTCATTCAGGGCGATATGAATGTCATGGCAGATCGCCTCAGCCGGAAGGGTCAGGTCATCCCCACAGAGTGGACCCTTCACAAGAATGTTTGCAGCAGACTTTGGGCCCTGTGGGGTCAGCCAACCATAGATCTATTCGCTACCTCGATGACCAAGAGGCTCCTCTTGTATTGTTCTCCGATTCCAGACCCAGCAGCAGTTCACGTGGATGCCTTTCTGCTGGATTGGTCCCATCTCGACCTGTATGCATTCCCGCCGTTCAAGATTGTCAACAGGGTACTTCAGAAGTTCGCCTCTCACAAAGGGACACGGCTGACGTTGGTTGCTTCCCTCTGGCCCGCGAGAGAATGGTTCACCGAGGTACTGCAATGGCTGGTCGACGTTCCCAGGACTCTTCCTCTAAGAGTGGACCTTCTGCGTCAACCTCACGTAAAGAAGGTACACCCAAACCTCCACGCTCTTCGTCTGACTGCCTTCAGACTATCGAAAGACTCTCAAGAGCTAGAGGCTTTTCGAAGGAGGCAGCCAGAGCGATTGCCAGAGCAAGGACGACATCCACTCTCAGAGTCTATCAGTCTAAATGGGAAGTCTTCCGAAGCTGGTGCAAGGCCAATGCAGTTTTCCTCAACCAGTACCACTGTAACCCAGATTGCTGACTTCCTGTTACATCTAAGGAACGTAAGATCCCTATCAGCTCCTACGATCAAGGGTTACAGAAGTATGTTGGCAGCGGTTTTCCGCCACAGAGGCTTGGATCTTTCCTCCAACAAAGATCTACAGGACCTCCTTAGGTCTTTTGAGACCTCAAAGGAACGTCGGTTGTCCACTCCAGGCTGGAATCTAGACGTGGTCCTAAGGTTCCTAATGTCATCAAGATTTGAACCGCTCCAATCAGCCTCTTTTAAGGACCTCACATTAAAAACTCTTTTCCTCGTGTGCTTAGCAACAGCTAAAAGAGTAAGTGAGATCCACGCCTTCAGCAGGAACATAGGTTTCACATCTGAAACGGCTACATGTTCCTTGCAGCTCGGTTTTTTGGCTAAAAACGAGCTTCCTTCCCGTCCTTGGCCTAAGTCGTTCGAGATCCCAAGCCTGTCCAACATGGTGGGGAACGAACTGGAGAGAGTACTTTGCCCAGTTAGAGCTCTTAAGTACTATCTAAGAAGGTCAAAACCATTACGAGGACAATCAGAAGCCTTATGGTGTGCTATCAAGAAGCCTTCTCTACCAATGTCTAAGAACGCAGTTTCTTACTACATCAGGCTTCTGATTAGAGAAGCAAATTCTCATCTGAAGGAAGAAGACCTTGCTTTGCTGAAGGTAAGAACACATGAAGTGAGAGCTGTGGCTACTTCAGTGGCCTTCAAACAGAACCGTTCTCTGCAGTGTGTTATGGATGCAACCTATTGGAGAAGCAAGTCAGTGTTCGCATCATTCTATCTCAAAGATGTCCAGTCTCTTTACGAGTACTGCTACACCCTGGGACCATTCGTAGCAACGAATGCAGTAGTAGGCGAGGGCTCAGCCACTACATTCCCATAATCCCATAACTTTTTAACCTTTCTCTTGAATACTTTTTATGGGTTGTACGGTCGGCTAAGAAGCCTTCCACATCCTTGTTGATTTGGCGGGTGGTCAATTCTTTCTTGAGAAGCGCCGAGGTTAAAGGTTGTGATGAGGTCCTTTAGTATGGGTTGCAGCCCTGTATACTTTAGCACCTTTGAGTTGATTCAGCCTCCCAAGAGGAACGCTGCGCTCAGTAAGGAAGACGATCTTATTAAAGGCAGAGTAACGGTTCAAGTCGACTTCCTTACCAGGTACTTATTATTTCATTGTTATTGTGGATAACTGATTATATGAAATACGGGATACTTAGCTATCCTTTAGTCTTGTACACTGGTTTTTTACCCACCCCCCTGGGTGTGAATCAGCTACATGATTATCGGGTAAGTTTAATATTGAAAAATGTTATTTTTATTAGTAAAATAAATTTTTGAATATACTTACCCGATAATCATGATTTAATCGACCCTCCCTTCCTCCCCATAGAGAACCAGTGGACCGAGGAATAATTGAGGAGGTGTCAACAAGAAGTACTTGAGTACCTGGCCACAGGTGGCGCTGGTAAATACACCCCCTTCTAGTATTGTGATAGCTGGCGTATCCCTCCATAGAATTCTGTCGGGCAACGGAGTTGACAGCTACATGATTATCGGGTAAGTATATTCAAAAATTTATTTTACTAATAAAAATAACATTTTTCCTTGTTTCCTTTCCTCACTGAGCTATTTTCCCTGTTGGGGCCCAAGGACTTATAGCATCCTGCTTTTCCATTTAGGGTTGTAGCTAAGCATTTAATAATAATAATAATAAGGACAGAATCTCTGAATTAGGTTAGTTAGGGTTTGGCAAATATCAAGAATAGTTTCTTTTGGGAGCCATCGGTTTCAGCATACCCTGCTCAGCGCTTCAGGGACTGTAACGTTCTAGTCATAGGGCACGTGCTTTCTTTAGTTTGAGTGAAGGCAGGTAAATTCACACAATCTCTCTAAATCATCAAGATTCCACATTGTCATTCACTTTGGGAAGAAGTGTCAACACTCTCTGCTCCGTCCAGTCATGAGGAAGAACGTATCCTCTCTGGATTTCAATCCTTGTACTGTACCTTCTCGGGAGGCTCCGTATCAGGATCGTTTCTTTCTCCGAGATTACGTTTTGGTACGTGTTGCTAAACCAGGACTTTTCCAGTCACCCCGTCACTCTCCTGCCCCTCTCCTGTCACTTTCCTGCACTGAGGCCAACGTGGAAAAATATTTAGGAAGTCGCCAGTATGTACCAGGAATCAATCCACTTGGGAAGACCAATTTGGTACAAAGAAGTTTCATATGATAAACATCTCTTTCCCAGATAAAACATTTTGGTAGGCTGTGGCAGTTGTTCAAGCGTACGATCAACGACTAACGTGAACACGTTAACAGACCGATTCTCTTGCGCCTATTTCAGACCAGTTTTCACTATAGTTTCTTCCTTGAATTGTAAAACCCTGCCAATGAAACTCTCCATCAAGGCCTTTCTTGGCAACCTGAAATCTGATGACTGAATCTTGATACAGGCCGATTCAAGTATGGCAGATTGCAAGAACAATTCTCTCCAGGGCATATCATCTCTGCATACAGTGAACCCTCGCTACTTCGCGGTTCGACCATCGCGGATTCACCACTTCGCGGATTTTTTCCATAACCCATATATATATACAGTAATATATATATATATATATATATATATATATATATATATATATATATATATATATATATATATATATATATATATATATATGTATGCATGTATTTATGTATATATGTAGGTATGTATATGTGTATACATATAAATATATATATATACAGTGAACCCTCGTTTATCGCGGTAGATAGGTTCCAGTCGCGGCCGCGATAGGTGAAAATCCGCGAAGTAGTGACACCATATTTACCTATTTATTCAACATGTATATTCAGACTTTTAAAACCTTCCCTTGTACGTAGTACTGTTAACAAACTACCCTTTAATGTACAGAACATTTAATGCATGTACTACAGTACCCTAAACTAAAACAGGCACAAATAGTAAAGGTGATTTTATATCATGCATTTCCTAAACATGCTAAAAAGCACGATAAAAAATGGCAACCAATGTTTTGTTTACATTTATCTCTGATCATAATGTAGAAACAAACTGGAGGTAGAGCTTTGCTTATTACCCAGACATATTTCCCATACTTTTCCCTTAGAACTACATCACATCTTCCTACTTTAGATATATAGATATATATATATATATATATATATATATATATATATATATATATATATATATATATATATATATATATATATATATATATATATATATGTGTGTGTGTGTGTATATATATATATATTTATATGTATACACATATACATACCTACATATATACATAAATACATGCATACATATATATATATATATATATATATATATATATATATATATATATATATATATATATATATATATATATATATATATATATATATATATTACTGTATATATATGGGTTATGGAAAAAATCCGCGAAGTGGTGAATCCGCGATGGTCGAACCGCGAAGTAGCGAGGGTTCACTGTATATATATACACACACACACACACACACACATATATATATATATATATATATATATATATATATATATATATATATATATATATATATATGTATATTTTCAATATTAAACTTACCCGATAATCATGTAGCTGTCAACTCTGTTGCCCGACAGAATTCTACGGAAGGGATACGCCAGCGATCGCTATACAAGAGGGGGGTGTACTCACAAGCGCCACCTGTGGCCAGGTACTGCAGTACTTCTTGTTGACACCACTTCAATTTTTCCTCTGTCGTGCTTCCGGCAAGACGTTCATGGATACGCTTATAATTTTGGAGTCTTGTTCACGGTTTTTGGTGAAGTATTGCTCTAAGATTTCAGCTTTCGCTATTCAGGATGTTCTATTATTAGCTTAGCTAGCTTTTGGAATTAATTTGATTAATTATGGTGACGAAGAGAGTATGAACTCTCTTTCACCTTTAAATGGCCGACCCTTCCCTTAGACGGAAGTGTTGGTGTCTAAGAGAGTATAGACTCTCTTTCTTAATTCTTGTACCGAAGTTAATTAACATTGAGCCCGTCATTTCGGTTTTACCTGTTAACATATTATGCTATTTTAATGTTTTTGAAAGAATTTCTTTGATAGTCTCGTACTGTTTCAAAGTTGAACTAACGTTTTGTTTTGTCTCTGCAGTTGTTGACGTTCAGAACGTTCAACTTGCGCTCTATCGTTACGATAGAGAGAGAATTTTCACGGTGTCACGTTGCAGTAAGAGTAAACCGTTTATAACGTTTTGTTCATTCTTTCTTAGCTTAATGGTTTTAATTCTAATAAAGGAACTTTTTATTTGGGAAATCTTTCAGTTTTTTCCTTTAACAATGATATGTTTTAACGAGTATATATGATTGGGCTCTTCTCTCAGGTTCTAAGTCTAGAGAGAGAGAGAGAGAGAGAGATAGAGACGGAGGGAGAGAGAGCTGGATAAACGTTTCGTTCAAGCGAGTAACGTTGTTATTGTTTTTGCTCTTCTCCCTAGTCTCTTTAGGGGAAGAAGGTAAACGTTTCTAGAGTTTATTCTTGTTCTCAAGCTTTATGCGGTGAGAGATTTTAAACGTAGTTTATTTGATCTAGTGTTTAGTCTCTTTCCAGCCACTGAATTATTTATCTTTCATTAGATTTTTCTGTTACATTGTAATTCTGTTTTCGCAATTACTAACTTTTAAAGAAGGATAGAATTGCGTGTTTCAGGTACAAACCACTTAAAGTTTCGAGTTCAGTGAAATAAGTGCAAACAGAAATTCAAAAGTGATAAGTGATTAGCGCAAAGTGTGTCAGTGTTGTGCGTGAGGGTACTTCTTGCGTGCCAGTCGTCCTCCCAGTCCGGGACCTCTTGCAAGCTCCCAAGCCCAGGGGAGAAGCAATGTCGAAGGGCAAAAGGGTTCGGCAGGCCTTGATCGGCGCACAGAAGTATCCTCGGTGGTTGCGGGCGTGTCTTACAGAGACCGTCACTCCCACCCGCAGACGATTGAGCCCTTATTTTACTCGTCTGCAGAAGAAATTTCGGGGAGATAACGCTGGACTCAGGTCTCAAGACCTCTTAAACGTAAAGTCCAGACCTCTAGAGTTCAACAACCCGGATGCAGTCATTGGGTTAGCTCTGACTCTCCGCAGTCATCAGGTGACTGCACACCTCCTAAGAGAGGTAAGGTGATGCCACAACAGACCTCATCTGTTAAGGCTTTGCCTCAGCAGACCTTAGCGTCTGCCGACCCCAAGATGACTTTGCTGCAGTCCATGCAGTCACAGCTTGCGGTCTTAATGCGTGAGTGTCAGGCTGAGAAGGTTACACCTCCTCCTGCGATCGCTCCGCCTCACCGCAGTCCAGTCTGCCAGGCGTACGATGTTGAGGTTCCTCAGGATACCTTACCGCGTACTGAGTTGCCAGTTACCAGCGGTGTGCAGCAATCTCCGCCTTCCTTAAGGCAACCTCAGCAATGGGAGCAGGAATCTTATGCCTTACTTCCTCCGCTTCCGCTTGCGGTTCCACCAGCGAGGCAACAATCTCTTGAGGTACGACAACCTCTTCCATCAATGAGGCAGCCACCTCAGCACTCGCTGCAGCTTAGGCTAGCACCTCAGGAACCTCAACTCGCGAGACAAGAACTGCGTTCTGCGCAGCCGCTACCTCAACTCTCGCAGCTCACACCTCAGGAACCTTAACTCGTTCCTCAGGAACCTGCTACTGCGCATCCGCAACCCTTACAGCAAGCGCAACTCTTGAGGCAGCAACCTCATGCTATGAGTCAGCCACCTCAACGCATGCATCTGCCACTTTCTCCTCAACTTGAGCCTCTTCCCATTCAACTTGGAAATAACACCTCATTACTTTCATAACTTGCATTTGTAATCATATACATGTATGCCTACACAAACATTATGATAATGGAGGTTATTTGTATTACTTATATAAAAATATATATGTATTCCTTGCAATATATTTTTAACAATATCGCAAAATATGGCAAAAATATCTTCAAAACAAAAATGAATCATGAGTTATGAATGTAAGGTAAATATTATGTTGATATTAAAACCCCATGCAAGCATGCATGAAGTAATGCAGTGTTGCCAACAGGGCGAGTTTCCCTTTCCTGAGGTGAAGTAGATTATAGTACATTTAGTGTAGCTTAATTCTACGATTATCATGCCGGCTATCAAATTCATCAACAAAACAGTCTAAATCAATTCCCTCGGCACGTGCACTTTCAATGGACGGTAATGCGATATTACTCACTCTAGCACTGGTCATGGAATTTCTGAGAAATGTTACACGCCATGCAACACGCTCTGCTTACCTTACAGCATGCTCTACATACAGCATGCTCTGCATACAGCATGCTCTGCATACAGCATGCTCTGCATACAGCATGCTCTGCATTCAGCATGCTCTGCATACAACATGCTCTACATACAGCATGCTCTGCATACAGCATGCTCTGCATACAACATGCTCTGCATACAGCATGCTCTGCATTAAGCATGCTCTGCATACAACATGCTCTGCATACAGCATGCTCTGCATTCAGCATGCTCTGCATACAACATGCTCTACATACAGCATGCTCTGCATACAGCATGCTCTGCATACAACATGCTCTGCATACCTTACCGCATGCTTCTCAGTCACACATCTTTGGTTGTTGCCAACTCACTAGACTGTCAAGCAGTTTCATAACGTTGCCTTCTAGTCTGCTGCTTTTGCACCATTGAAACCCTCACTGAGAGAACTTAGCTTTTCTCGGATATGGTCCCTGTAGATGAGAAAGTGCTTTTCTCCCTCCTTCTGATATTCCCTTGAGGACTCTGTCATTTGGAGAGGAGCCTTTAGCTGCGTAGCCTCCTATGGACTTTTATTTAAGCATAACATGCTTCCAGGGAAGGTAATGGTTCCACTTCAGTCACTAACCCCGTCTGTTACCACACCTGCTCCCATAGACCTTGAGCTGTGTTGCAAGACATGCAGTCCAAGCTTAGTCCTTGTTAAAGGATTTTTTGTTTACGGAGTCAGTGTGTCACTGGGAAGACGTTCAACAACCAGCAGAAGTGACTTGTTGTGACGCAGTGCGGCAACCTCAGCAACCCGATAAGGAGTTGTCTGTACGACCCAGACAGTCTAGACAGCTTCGGGTTGTCACTGTACTTCCTCGCTTCCCCATGGTTGACAGTTCACAGACTGTGCAGCAGTACCATGATCTTGTGTCCGGCTCCGTCAGACGACTGGCTTTTAAGAGCTCCCACAAGTCGTCGCTGTCTGGAGATTCTCAGATGGACTATGGATCTGACCAAGGAACTGGGCCTCCTGGTCAATTTTGAGGAGTCTCAGCTCATCCCATCCCAGACCATTGTCTCCCTGGGTATGGATCTTCAGAGTCGAGCTTTTCGGGCTTTTCCGTCGGCCCCAAGGATCTTCCAAGCCCCAGAATGCATCCAGAGCATGCTGAGAAGGAACCGATGCTCAGTCAGGTAGTGGATGAGTCTAACAGGGACACTTTCATCGCTGACCCTGTTCATCGTGTTAGGGAGACTCCACCTCCCCCCCTTCAGTATCATCTAGCTGCTCACTGGATAAAGGACATGACGCTAGAGACGGTCTCAGTTCCTGTTTACGAAGAGAGGAGGTCTTCTCTCGCGTGGTGTAAGAACAGCTTTCTTCTCAAGGAAGTCTACCTTTGGCTGTTCAGAAACCCGACCGCCGTCTCCTCTCGGACACATCAGACACGGGCTGGGGTGCGACTTTGGACGGACAGGAATGCTCGGGAACATGGAATCAGGAGCAAAGGACACTTCACATCAATTGCAAGGAGTTGTTGGCGGTTCTTCTGGCCTTGATAAACTTCAAGTCCCTCCAGCTTAACAAAGTGGTGGAGGTGGACTCTGCCAACACCACAGCCCTGGCTTACATCTTCAAGCAGGGAGGGACTCTTTCGTGAAGTTGTTCTAGATCGCAAGGGACCTCCTCATCTGGTCTAAAGATCGAAAGCTCACGCTGGTAACGAGGTTCATTCAGGGCGGTATGAATGTCATGGCAGATCACCTCAGCCGGAAGGGTCAGGTCATCCCCACAGAGTGGACCCTTCACAAGAATGTTTGCAGCAGACTTTGGGCCCTGTGGGGTCAGCCAACCATAGATCTGTTCGCTACCTCGATAACCTAGAGACTCCTGTTGTATTGTTCTCCGATTCCAGACCCAGCAGCAGTTCACGTGGATGCTTTTCTGCTGGATTGGTTCCATCTCGACCTGTATGCATTCCCGCCGTTCAAGATTGTCAACAGGGTACTTCAGAAGTTCTCCTCTCGCAAAGGGACACGGCTGACGTTGGTTGGCTCCGCTCTGGCCCGCGAGAGAATGGTTCATAGAGGTACTGCAATGGCTGGTCGACATTCCCAGGACTCTTCCTCTAGGAGTGAACCTTCTACGTCTACCTCACGTAAAGAAGGTACACCCAAACCTCCACGCTCTTCGTCTGACTGCCTTCAGACTTTCGAAAGACTCTCAAGAGCTAGGGGCTTTTCGAAGGAGGCAGCCAGAGCGATTGCCAAAGCAAGGAGAACATCCACTCTCAGAATCTATCAGTCTCAAGGGGAAGTCTACCGTAGCTGGTACAAGACCAATGCAGTTTCCTCAACCAGTACCACTGTAACCCAGATTGCTGACTTCCTGTTATATCTAAGGAAAGTAAGATCCCTTTCAGCTCCTACGATCAAGGGTTACAGAAGTATGTTGGCAGCGGTTTTCCGCCACAGAGGCTTGGATCTTTCCACCAACAAAGATCTACAGGACCTCCCTAGGTCTTTTGAGACCTCAAAGGAACGTCGGTTGTCCACTCCAGGCTGGAATCTAGACGTGGTCCTAAGGTTCCTTATGTCATCAAGATTTGAACCTCTCCAATCAGCCTCTTTTTAGGACCTCACATTAAAAACTCTTTTCCTCGTGTGCTTGACAACAGCTAAAAGAGTAAGTGAGATCCACGCCTTCAGCAGGATCATTGTTTTCACATCTGAAACGGCTACATGTTCCTTGCAGCTCGGTTTTTACTAAACGAGCTTCCTTCACGTCCTTGGCCAAAGTCGTTCGAGATCCCAAGCCTGTCCAACTTGGTGGGGAATGAACTGGAGAGAGTACTTTGCCCAGTTAGAGCTCTTAGGTACTATCTAAAAAGGTCTTAACCTTTACGAGGACAATCAGAAGCCTTATGGTGTGCTATCAAGAAACCTTCTTTTCCAAGTTCTAAGAACTCAGTTTCTTACTATTCAGGCTTCTGATTAGGGAAGCACATTCTCATCTGAAGGAAGAAGACCTTGCTTTGCTGAAGGTAAGGACACATGAAGTGGGAGCTGTGGCTACTTCAGTGGCCTTCAAACAGAGCCATTCTCTGCAGAGTGTTATGGATGCAACCTATTGGAGAAGCAAGTCAGTGTTCGCATCATTCTATCTCAAAGATGTCCAGTCTCTTTACGAGTACTGCTACACCCTGGGACCATTCGTAGCAACGAATGCAGTAGTAGGCGAGGGCTCAGCCACTACATTCCCATAATCCCATAACCTTTTAACCTTTCTCTTGAATACTTTTTATGGGTTGTACGGTCGGCTAAGAAGCCTTCCACATCCTTGTTGATTTGGCGGGTGGTCAATTCTTTCTTGAGAAGCGCCGAGGTTAAAGGTTGTGATGAGGTCCTTTAGTATGGGTTGCAGCCCTTGATACTTCAGCACCTTAGAGTTGTTCAGCCTCCTAAGAGGAACGCTGCGCTCAGTAAGGAAGACGAACTTATTTAAGGCAGAGTAATGGCTCAAGTCGACTTCCTTACCAGGTACTTGTAATTTCATTGTTATTTTGAATAACTGATAATATGAAATACGGGATACTTAGCTTCTTGATATACATGTACACTGGTTTTCACCCACCTCCCTGGGTGTGAATCAGCTACATGATTATCGGGTAAGTTTAATATTGAAAAATGTTATTTTCATTAGTAAAATAAATTTTTGAATATACTTACCCGATAATCATGATTTAATTGACCCACCCTTCCTCCCCATAGAACCAGTGGACCGAGGAAAAAGTGAAGTGGTGTCAACAAGAAGTACTGCAGTACCTGGCCACAGGTGGCGCTTGTGAGTACACCCCCCTCTTGTATAGCGATCGCTGGCGTATCCCTTCCGTAGAATTCTGTCGGGCAACAGAGTTGACAGCTACATGATTATCGGGTAAGTATATTCAAAAATTTATTTTACTAATGAAAATAACATTATATATATATATATATATATATATATATATATATATATATATATATATATATATATATATATATATATATATATATATATATATATATATATATATATATATATATATATATATATATATATATATATATATATATATATATATATATATATATATATATATATATATATATATATATATATATATATATATATATATATATATATATATATATATATATATATATATATATATATATATATATATATATATATATATATATATATATATATATATATATATATATATATATATATATATATATATATATATATATATATATATATATATATATATATATATATATATATATATATATATATATATATATATATATATATATATATATATATATATATATATATATATATATATATATATATATATATATATATATATATATATATATATATATATATATATATATATATATATATATATATATATATATATATATATATATATATATATATATATATATATATATATATATATATATATATATATATATATATATATATATATATATATATCTAAAGTAGGAAGATGTGATGTAGTTCTAAGGGAAAAGTATGGGAAATATGTCTGGGTAATAAGCAAAGCTCTACCTCCAGTTTGTTTCTACATTATGATCAGAGATAAATGTAAACAAAACATTGGTTGCCATTTTTTATCGTGCTTTTTAGCATGTTTAGGAAATGCATGATATAAAATCACCTTTAATATTTGTGCCTGTTCTAGTTTAGGGTACTGTAGTACATGCATTAAGTGTTCTGTACATTAAAGGGTAGTTTGTTAACAGTACTACGTACAAGGGAAGGTTTTAAAAGTCTGAATATACATGTTGAATAAATAGGTAAATATGGTGTCACTACTTAGCGGATTTTCACCTATCGCGGCCGCGACTGGAACCTATCTACCGCGATAAACGAGGGTTCACTGTACACCCCTCAACAAGGGTGTAGTGAAGAGGAGGAGGAGGAGGAATTCAGAGGGAAATTAGAAACATATATAGAAAGAGTTTCAAGAAGGGAGCTCCTAGTGATTAAACATGTACAGTGGATCTTTTTGGGTCCTTTCGCATATATCGCATCTGTTCTGCTTCCTATCTTCCCACTTGACTGCTTAGTTTTCTTGTTCTCAAGTCTCTGCCCTTTAAATTAAAAACAAATTATGCTTAGTAATTCCTTTCAAAATTAATGCTTTACGGTATAATATTGTTTCTATGACCATAATCAGCTTCTTGCTGAGGTTATGGGGATGGGGTCCTCTCTCGTGATATGAAATAAGACTACACTATTTTATAATACAGTAGCTGTATTGCATTCTACTCCAGTATCAAAAGCTAATTGAATATTTATGCACGGTGTGCTGATCACCAGGTTATGTTTATGACATTTGCCTTGCTGTGCAATTTACTCAGTAGAAACCTTAGTTTACTTATAGACTTGGAGTATACTGCACTGCACCATCTCTAGCCAGAAAAGTGTTTGTTCCGTAACCGGAATACAAACCACGCTATTTACATAGGGTTTACTTTTGGCGTAGCTGAAATTGACGAGCCAATAGAATTTTAACAAGGGTTAACTACCCCCCGCGCTAGTTAGCAGGGGGTAGGGGAGGGGTAGCTTGCTACCCCTTCTCCCTCCCACTCCGGTGAAATGTCTCACTTCACTTTTGGCTCGGACGATGTACAGACGTTCTGTCTTTCGTCCTCGCTTGACCAGCCTTTTAATGTTTTGTCTTTACTTAATCACTTACTTTTCTTATACTCAATATATATGTAAACATATTTTTATGTTTATGTATATATTTCAGTACATAGAAATCAGTAAGTTTCCTTTTCAGTGTTCGTGCTGTGTGTGTGTAGTGTACGATATCTCCATGTAGCCCGCCGGCAGTCAGGCCATCACGGTGTAATTTCATGGATCGCGATCTCTTCCTTGGTCCTTTGGTTCTTCCTTCGGCTCCTTCCACGGGCGCCGTGAGGAGTCTTCATCGCTGGACTTATTATTTTGTTTCTCCGCTGTTGCTCCTTTCCTGCGACGATTGTGGGATTCAGCGAAGGAACTTGAGAATGAAGTTTGATTACGGTCTCTCTCTCTCTCTCTCTTGAGGTCGTTAACCTTTACTACGTACTACGGTAGCTTCCTTCCCCTGTCGGGTCGAGTTGCTACACAGTACATTTTATCTCAATTATATTTTTATGAAATCTAATTGTATTTGTTAATTTTTCTGCTTTTTTGTGGAACGCTTCCCTTCGGGGCTTTTCGTTCTTACTTTAGTGAACATTCTTAAATGAATTACATAATTATAATTGTTATAATTCTGTTTTTGTTACAGCTCCCCGCCCTTCCCCCTTTCCCGTGAGTGTAAGGGGGTTGAGGGCACATGCCTGTTGTGTAATTCTTGTGTTATTTTCCCTCGGGATTCCTCTTCAGAGTCTTCCCGGGGGAACGAATGTTAACTAATTACTTACTTTCGCAGTTAACAATGTAATTTTTCGTTTGCCTATTGTGACAACAAAGCAGAGCTGTCTTGTTGGGGCCTGGGGAGTCTGCTGTTGCTGCCTCCCCTTTAGGACTTTGTCAGGGGCGTGTCTCCTCCTGGAAGTTCTCCCGTGTCAACTGACAGCTATGCAGTTCATCTTAAAACCCTCAGGAGGTTCGCCGAGGGAGGTTCCCTACCCAGGTTTGAGATTTTTCCCTTCTAGGGGAAACTTCTCTTACCTTAATAATTATTATTATTGGTCCTGGTCCTTCGGCGGTTATGCTCTTGGTGCTGAGCGACCGCTTTTGTAACCTTGCTCAAAGGGCTGAGCGGTTGCAAGCTCGGACCATGGAATTCGTGCGACTATGCTCTTGGTGCTGAGCAGTCGCACCTGTAGCTACGCTCAAGGGGCTGAGCAGCTGCAGGAGCCCCTCTTCGGAGGATTGGTCTTAGGTCTCTTGCTGACCCATCGGCCCTATGGGCTCCATCTGCTGTCTCTTCTACGAAGTGTTCCCTCTTGTTCGCAAGGGAGGACACTCATTGAGACTTCTCTTCGGAGGACTCCTTCTGCTGTTGTTGCTGAAGGCTCAGTCCCCTTCTGGGGCAGCTGAGCCCTACGGTCTCTCCTGCGAGTGCTTCTCCCCTGGGGGGGAGTTCACTACAGAGACTCCTCTTTGGAGGACTCTTTCTGCTGTTGTTGCTGTTGATGCTGAAGGCTCAGTCCCCTTCGGGGGCAGCTGTTGCCACGGTCTCTCCTGCGAGTGCTTCTCCCCCTTGGGGGAGTTCACCCCAGAGACTCCTCTTCTTAGCACTCCTGCGGTGTTGCTGTTGTTGCTGAGGGCTCAGTTCCCTTCGGGGACAGCTGATGCCTACGGTCTCTCCTGCAAGTGATTCTTCCCCTCGGGGGAATTCACTATCAGAGACTCCTCTTCGGAGGACTGAGGATAGACCTCCTGTCCGAGGTCGTCTTCATCTTCATTTGACGTTCTCCGCAGAGAACCCTCCTCGACGAGTACCGACCGTTGCAGCTGCTTCTCTATCCCTCGGAAGATTGTTCGCGATCTCCGACTCCAGCCAGACCTTCTGGTCTTCTTCTCCGTTCCTGGACGCAGATGCGCAGTGGGCGCCGACACACCTCGTTTCCAACAGGCACCAGTCCCTTCGGGGCATAAGGGCTTATTCCACAATGTGGGTAAGTCCCTTAAGTGCCAGTTGTTCCGTAACTGAATACAAACCACGCTATTTACATGGGGTAATTACTTCGGCTTAGCTGAATGACGAGCCATAAAGTTTTAACGAGGGTTTCCTACCCCACCGCTAGTTAGCGGGGTTTAAGGAGGGGTAGCTAGCTACCCCTCCCCCTCACACACACCGGTGATTAGCTCACTTTACTTTTGGCTCGGAGAGATGACAGACCTGTCAGCGCTCTCCTCTCTGTTGACTGCCATAATTTTGTTTGCTTTTTCTTTTCAGTATGTGTGTGAAGTTGACCTCTATTACTCCTTATGCGTACGTGCCCTGGACTTCCCGGCCGCCCTTGTGGGACCTTTATGTCGGCCGTGGAAACGGATCCTCACTCCTTATGCCCTCAGTGTAGGGGCCAACGGTGTGATAGGTCTAATTTTTGCATTGAGTGTAGGGAGTGGTCTACCTCCCAGTGGGAGAGGTTTGCCCGACGACGTAAGAAGAAGGCTAAAAGGGATCTTTCTCCTTCCGAGGCTTCTCGGAAAAGAGAAAATCCCAGGTCGTTGTCTTCCGCCACCCTTTCCTCCTCTGAAGCTCCCGCTCGGGCGGCCTCTTCTAAGAGGCCGGCGAGTGGTTGCGTAGACCGTAATGTTGTTGATGTCATTAACCGATCCCGTGGTGAGGGAGAGGTCGTTGCCTCCCATAGCGAGGCGGCTGCCCTTTCCCCCTCGGAGGAGGTATTTGTTTCTAATAATGATCTTTTTCAGCTTTGGGCTTTCTTGGGGCTGCAGGGTTCGCCCTCCAAGGAAGTCCTGTTTGACATGATCAAACGGGGTGCGGCTGCCGAACAATCATCAACTTCAGCGGAGATAGATCCTCTGTCTGTGGTTGACGTTGTTGTTTCGGAAACATCCCATGAGTCTGGCCAAACACCCGTTCCGGTGGCTGCGGTGGCTCTGTCTCCCCCTCCGAACATACTTCGAGGGCAGAGTTTAGTCCTACGGTCTCTCCTTCCTTTGAGACTCCCTCTCGGGGGAGTTCTCTGGTAGAGACACCTCTTCGGAGACCCATTGATGATCAGCCTGCTGATCCCACGGCCCCTCGTGGGCGTATAAGGCGGAAGGCTCGTTCTCCCCTTCGCCGTAGAGGCCTTCCTTTCCCCTTTAAAGGGGTTAGGAGGCGCCTCTTCGGCTCGTCGTCACCACAGTCCTCTGCGGAGGAGGCGACTCACTGCTCTCCTGTCCTGCCTGCTACCAACCTAGACCTCTCCGGGGATCGCCTTCGGAGGATGGTCATCCTTCGGGACAAGGTGAACTGTCTCCCAGACCTTCTACATCCAAAGCTGCTGACGCGCTTTACGCGCCTCCTGAGACTGCCACTGCGCAGTCTCCAGGCCCTTCGGGGTCTCAGGGACTTGAGCGCAAAACTGCGCCTCTCGCCCCTAAGCGTAAGGCTCCGCCTGTGCACCCTCCTCCTGTCGTTCCTGATGTTCCTGACATAGCGCCTCGGCGCTCACCCTTAGGCGTTCGCGCCGCTGTTCCTGTTTCGCGCCAGGGTTCCCCTGCGCGCCCACGCCCATCGGCGCCCCGTTGCCCTCCAGCTGTTCCTGAAGTAGCGCGCAAGCGCCCAACTGCACAGACGCGCCCTGCTCCTGATATAGCACAGCCGCGCTCACCTGCGCACACGCAGCCAGTTCCTGATATGGCGCCTACGTGTCCACCGATGCCCCAGCGGCCTCCTGCGCCCACGCGCCATCCAGCGCCTCGGCGCCCCCCAGTTCCTGTTTCATCGCGCGCGGTCCAGGAGGTTCCTGAGTTGGCGCACAGGCGCCCTCAGGTTCCTGCGGACTCGTCGCGCCCCTCGGGGATAGACGCGATACGCGTCCCAGCGCAATTCCAGCTCCAACGCTCACGCGCACTCCAACACGCCCACGTGTTGCCTTGGACCCATCGCGCCCACTTAGGGAGGTTCGCGATGCGCGTCCGCACGTAGTTGCTACACCAGCGCCCACGCGCTCTCCAACGCGACCACGCGTCGCCCCAGAGGTGCCAAGACAGGGCACGGGCGCTCACGGCCGCCTCTGGAGCCGCGCAAGTCTGCTACAGACACGATCGCGCACGACGCTCCAATATCGCACCCTGTTCCTGCTACACGCCCCGTGCCTATATTTAAGACAACAATGGTTGCCCAACTAACTCCAGAGCGCTCTCACGCGGCTCGCACCGCGCAACCTCCAAAGCAGCGAACCCCGGTGTGACCTGTTCCTGATGTGCGCTGTGCGTGCCCACGATTGCCAGTGCAACTAGCGCACCCACAGGCAAGTAGACCGGTCCTTCCCGACCGACGCCAAACCTCTCGCCCCCAGGCCGCTCGCGACCCTGCTCCAGCGCTATCGCGCCCTCGGCCAGTTCTCCCCGACACGCGCTCAGGCGCCCCCGTTATCTCGCGCCCTTCGGAGCCGCACCAGGTCGCTGCGCGCCCGCGCGTTCGGCCTCCCCCTGTTCCAGCTCCTGATCGCCGCACGCCTACACCATCGCCTACGCGCTCTTGCGACCATGTTCTCCGCTCAAGCTGCTGTGCAGCCTGGCGCTAACGCGCCCTCTCTGTCACCAGCGCGCCATCGCTCCTGACCATCCACCTGGCCGCCCTCGCGCCGGCCCCCGCCCACGCAGGTGCGTGCGCGTGCGATTTTCCAGCATCGCGCCACCCCTCCACGCGCGACCCTGCTCCGGGCCCGATACACGAGCCCCAGCGCGATCGCCGACAGGCGGATTCTTCTTGTCGCACTCCCCTCCCCGCAAGCGCAGACCAGCACGCTTGCCAGAGTGGGAGCGCTCCCCGGACAGGTCTAGGGATTCTTCTTTTTCAGCCCTGCAGACGAACCCTCGTTTGTCAACTCTTCCTAGGGATCCCTCGATCCCCTTCCCTCCAGAGGGAGTGTCAGACAGCACCCCTGGTTTGACACCCTACTCAGAGCTCTCGTGCGGGCGATTAAGCCAGCCCTCTCTGATTCGGGTCGCGAGCCAGCGGCAGCTTCCTCCCCCCTGAAGAGGAAGAGAGGATTCTCTCCCGTGGATCCTCCTCAGAGGCCTAGGCTGTCCCCGCGCAGATCCTTACGCAAGGCTCCTACTCCCCCTCAGACTTCTCGCCCTCCCCTGCGGAGGAGGAGTACCCCTCCTCAGGAGAGTCGGTTGAGCAGGAATACTCCCCCATCGCACCAATGGAGGAGGTTCCTCCTCTTCCCGAAAGGTTGCCTCGTCCTGAGGTGGAGAAGGACTTGCCTCCTTCGCTTCTTGAGTACTATATCCTGCCCAGGAGGGAGCCTAAGGACTCTTAAGACGATTCCCAAATCGTCAGCTAGGATCAGGCAGGAACAGCCCAGGCCGTCGAGGATGCCCACGTGTCCCCCAAGGAAGAGCCCCTGGGGACGGGAGACTTCGGTGCAAGTCCGTCAGGAGGAGAGCACCAGGAGTCAGAACATGCGTTCTGGCAAGTCCTGACCCTCATGAGGAACCTTAATGGGATCCCAGACCCTGAGGTCCCACCTCGTGAAGGGAAGGACACGGTTCTGGATCGCGTCTATGGCACTCAGAAACTCTCTAGGGCCAGTGCAGCTTTGCCCTGGTCCCAAGGGATGAAGAGTGCCAGAGACAAGATCAAGGGCCAGCTCGCGGAGCTTGCCTCCTCCAACAGATCGAGTGCCGGGAATAAGCTCCTCCCTCCTCCTCGAGTCCATCAGGGGAGTTTTTGCCGAGTCTTCCCTTGCATCACTCCGTGGAAGAACTCACAGGGGGAGTCCCTCTTGAGAGACTCTCCAACTGGCACGTGTCCTTCTCAGCCACTGAGATCAAGAGCCAGGAGGAGGTCATCAAGTGCGCCATGCAGGCCACTTCATGGCTCGACATCTGGCTGAGGTCTCTGGGCATCCTGGTGCGGTCCGAGGACCTCTCCAAGGAAAGCACCAGGAAGGCGCTGGAAACCTTCCTCCTCTCGTGCACTCGGACCATTGAGTTTCTGTCCCACCAAGTCTCGAGCTTGTGGGCCAACACGATCCTAAAGCGCCGGGACGCTGTGGCCGAGAGGTTCCACCTTAAGGTTCCCAGCGTGGAGTCTAGCAGGATCAGACACTCTTCCGTTCTCGGTAAGAGCCTGCTTGAGCCTAAGGACGTGGAGCTCAATGCTGAGAGGTGGAGGAAATCCAACCAGGATTCCCTCATCCATAGGGCTCTGACATCGAGGCCCTACAAGCCTCCTGCAGTCCAGCAGCCCCGTCCTGCCAAGGACACAAAGAAGACGACCGTAGCAGCGAAGCCCAAGGTGTCTAAGCCCTTTCCTGCCAAGAGCAGGAGGGGCAAGAAGTCCTCCAGGGGAGGCAAAAACCCTAGAGGTACCAGCCGAGGCCGGAAGCGCTAGGGTTGGCAATCCCCCTGCATGTCCACCAGTGGGGGGATGCCTTCAGAGTTGCGCAGCAAGGTGGCAGCAACTCGGGGCGGATTCCTTGACGATCTCCGTGATCTCTCTAGGGTATTGCGTCCCGTTCACAGCATCTCTACCTCTCCTGACAGTGAATCCAGTGTCGTTGAGCTCTTTTGCCATGGGATCGGCGAAAGGGCAGGCCCTTCGGGCCGAAGTCCAGACCATGTTGGAGAAGGACACTCTCCAGGAGGTCGTGGACGGGTCCTCAGGCTTCTACAGTCGACTTTTTCTTGTGTGAAAGGCGTCTGGAGGCTGGAGACCAGTCATTGACCTCTCGACTCTGAACGGGTTTGTCAAGCAGACTCCGTTCAGCATGGAGACGGCAGACACGGTCAGGCTTGCAGTGAGACCACGAGACTTCATGTGCACACTGGATCTGAAGGACGCGTACTTCCAGATCCCAATCCATCCATCTTCAAGGAAGTACCTGAGACTTTGCCTAGACAACAAGATCTACCAGTTCAAGGTGCTGTGTTTCGGTCTCTCCACAGCCCCTCAGGTGTTCACCAGAGTCTTCACCATCATCTCTTCATGGGCTCAAAGGATCGGCATCCGTCTCCTTCGTTATCTGGACGACTGGCTGATCCTGGCAGACTCGGAGGCGTCCCTTCTTCGCCACCGAGACAGGCTCCTCGAAGTTTGCCAGGATCTGGGGATCGTGGTAAACCTCGAGAAGTCCTCTCTGCAGCCCTCTCAGAGACTGGTATATCTAGGCATGATCATAGACACCAATCTCCACAAAGGCTTCCCATCAGACGAAAGGATAGCAAGGCTGAGGAAGGTTGCGAAACCTTTCTTCAATCGAGAAGAACTCCTTGCCCAATTGTGGCTTCGTCTCCTCGGCCACCTCTCCTCTCTGACCCGTTTCGTTCCCAACAGTCGCCTCAGAATGAGATCCCTTCAGTGGCGACTCAAGTCTCGGTGGAGTCAAGGACTCGATTCCCTGGACATTCTGATCCCCACGGGATCTGCGGAACGAGCGGATCTCGAGTGGTGGGTGGCAGACGAGAACCTACGAAAGGGAGTGGATCTTCTTGTCCCTTCCCCGGATTTGTTGCTGTTTTCGGACGCATCAAACAAAGGGTGGGGGGCCCACGTTCTGAACCACAGGACCTCAGGCCTGTGGTCAGAATCAGAAAAGTACCTTCACATAAACCTGCTAGAGATGAAGGCCGTTTTCCTGGCTCTTCAGAAGTTCCACCAAGTCCTGGCGGGCCACTCAGTGGTGGTGATGAGCGACAACACCACGGTCGTGGCTTACATCAACAAGCAGGGAGGTACCTTTTCGGAACAGCTATCCCATCTTGCAGTAGAGATCCTGAGATGGTCCAAAGTCCACTCGATATCACTTGCGGCTCGCTTCATTCCAGGCAAGAGGAATGTGCTCGCCGACAGTCTGAGCAGAGCGACGCAGATAGTGAGTACCGAGTGGTCATTGGATCCTCAGATAGCCAACAAAGTCCTGACTTTGTGGGGTTCCCTGACAGTGGACCTGTTCGCTACGGCGTTGAACACCAAGCTTCCACTGTACTGCTCCCCAGTCCCGGACCCCAAGGCCCTCTGGCAAGATGCCTTCTAACAACAACGGTGGGACAACGTCGATGTGTACGCCTTTCCCCCGTTCTGTCTGATGAGGAGGGTCCTCAACCAGACCAGAACATCGGTCAATCTCTCGATGACCTTGATAGCTCCGCTATGGCATCATGCGGAGTGGTTTCTGGACCTTCTGCAGCTCCTCACGGAGATCCCGAGGGAGCTCCCTCCATGTCACGAGCTGCTCAAACAACCGCACTCCAACATCTTCCACAAAGCCGTAGCTTCGCCTCGGCTTCACGCCTGGAGACTATCCAGCATCTCCTCACAGAGAGAGGATTTTTGCAACAGGTTGCGGAAAGGATGTCTGGCCACCTGCGCAGGTCATCCGCAGGAGTCTACCAGGCGAAGTGGTTGGTGTCGTGGAAGGGGTATCTCTCCCCTCGATGCCACGTTACCAACAATAGCGGAGTTCCTTGTGTATCTGCGAGAAGAAATGTGCCTTTCAGTCTCGGCAGTTGAAGGCTATCGCTCAGCCTTAAGTCTTGCCTTCAGGCTCAAAGGAATGGACATTTCCTCCTCGCTGGAACTGTCTCTTCTCATACGGAGTTACGAACTTACATGCCCTCAGTCGGAAGTGAGACCTCCTCCTTGGAACGTGGTTCGAGGCCTCCCTACGAACCATTACGCCAGGCTTCTGATCGCCACCTTACCTGGAAGACGGTGTTCCTGCTAGCTTTGGCCTCGGCCAAGCGAGTCAGCGAACTTCATGGTCTCTCCTACGACGTCGCCCATTCAAGGGGATGAGGGGGAGGTAACATTCAGCTTCATCCCTGAGTTTGTTGCTAAGACTCAGAACCCGGGAGTGCCGGCCCCTAGGTTTGACTCCTTCCAGGTTTCGAGTCTTCGTTCTGTAACAGATGACCCTGACCATCTCCTACTGTGCCCAGTCAGGGGTCTGAGGTTGTATCTTAAAAGAACAGCTGCAGTCCACCCCAGGTGCGAGCTTTGTTTGTTAGCACCGGGGCAACGAAGAGGAGGGTCACCTGGAATACCATTTCGGCCTGGATCCGCAAGGTAATCCATCTGGCCTTGAGTTCTGACCCTCCTCCGTCACGGCGCATGATGTCAGGGGCGTAGCTACGTCCCTGGCCTTCAAGAAGAACTTTTTGGTGACGCAGGTCCTGCAAGCTTGGGTGTGGAAGCGTCAGAACACCTTCATGGCCCACTACCTGCAAGACGTGACACACAGGAGGCTTGATACGTTCTCTATCGGCCCTGTGGTGGCTGCACAACAGCTGGTCTAACCTCAGGCTCCTAATTGGACAAGTAGCAGAAGGTTGAGGGCATCGTTACCCGGTTTTAGTCTGTGTGAATGAAAAGACCTGTCTGGCCCTTTTCTTTTCTTCATCCTCTCCTCCCTTGGAGAAAAACAGCATCCTGGGTCCTTTGAACAGCTGACCTCAAACCTCTGCAGGTAAGCCATGCTTCCTTGTGTTCCTAGTATTAAGTTGTAATACTGTCATGTCCCCATACCCTGACGAGGTGGTATTGGGTAAGTCCTAGCCTAGATTTTCATCTAAAGAACTCCAGGTCAACTTCCTAGGACGTGTCACCGCTCACCTTCACACACAACTTACGTAGGCCGCAGCAGTCTCTCGGCTGCCTGCGAGGCGCAGGGCCCCCAACCCTTGTGTTGCTCTATGAACTCAGGTTTGGGGCCCCCGGGCAAGCCAAAGCCTGTATGGCAGGGGACTTAACTCCCTTCCTAAGGGTTAAGTCACCCCATGTAAATAGCGTGGTTTGTATTCAGTTACGGAACAAATGACAAATTCGTAGATAATTTGTATTTTTCCCAACGATACAAACCTTAGCTATTTACAGTTATGTGCCCACCAGCCCTGTCTCCCAAAATAAGTCCTACCTCTAAGTAAAGTGAGCTAATCACCGGTGTGTGTGTGGGGGGGAGGGGTAGCTAGCTACCCCTCCCTACCCCCCGCTAACTAGCGGTGGGGCAGGAAACCCTCGTTAAAAAACTTATGGCTCATCATTCAGCTAAGTCGAAGTAATTACCCCATGTAAATAGCTAAGGTTTGTATCGTTAGGAAAAATACAAATTATCTACGAATTTGTCATGTTTTACCTGCGCGCCCACGTTTCTCCTGCACGCTCGCGCGCAGTAGTGCGCATGCGCTCGCCTGCTGTGTACCAGACTTCTCTCCAGCGATCTCCTGTAGCTGAGTCTCGCCGTAGATCTCCTGATCGCCAGCGCTCACCTGCTCGTCTGAGACCTTCTGTGCGCCAGCTCTCTCCAGCTCGCCAGCGCACATCTGCGCACCCTTTCCTGCTACGCGCCATGTGCGGTCTCCTGTACGCCCACGATCGCCAGCGCACATCTGCATGCCCTTTCTATTGTGCGCAATGCGCGCCCACGATTTTCGGATCTGGGCACAGACAAGGAGATTGTTCCTTCTTTGAAGGCTCACGATCGCCTGCTCGCCAGCGCACATCTGCGCACCCTTTCCTGATGTGCGCAATGCGCATCAAGCTCCTTTTAGACTTAACGAGTCTCTGCGTGCCTGCACGCCCACGAGAAGTCTCCTGTGCTCGCCCACGAGCGTCCGCTATTACGCGCAACCTCACCATCTGGTTCTACACCCTCCCTGATATCTTCTGGCCGCGCAACTGCGTGCCAACGATCTACTACGCGCCAGCGATTCTTTGCCTGCCCTCTAGCGTTTTCAACGCTCCAACGCGCCCACGCTTCATATCACCGTAGGTCCCCTACGCAGCCATGCGTTAGCTCTCCTGCACGCGATCGGTCGCTACGCGCCATCGCTCGCCAACGCACCATCGCCCGCTAGCGAACCATCACTCGCCAACGTGCCATCGGTCGTCCGACCGCCAGCGCTCGTCCTTACTATCGCGCGCCCATACGCCCACGCGCCTACGCGCCTGCGTGCGAACCAACGATTGTACCATCGCGCGAGCTCCAGGGCGATTTCAACTGCGATTCCCGTCGGGTTTCGCGACACGGGCAACATGGCAAGTTTTATGGAGCGCAGAGCATGGCAAGAACAAGAGCAGGAAGAATCTTCAGAAGGTTTTGGGTAACTTTCTTCTTCCTTTTCAGGCAGGCCCCATCATCTCTTCTCAAGATCGCCCGATCCCCTTCCCTCCAACGGTGATTGCTGACACTGCCTCGGTCAGTCGTCAACAGAGGGGATACTTCGAGATCATGGGGTAGCCTGGTTTAGCTCTTCCTCTTCCATTCTGTGGAACGGGCTTTACAGGGATTTTCCCTCGAGAAACTCCACCCGGCAGGTGACATTCTCGACTCCGGGAACCTTGAGCCAGGAGGAAGCCACAAGGGTACCAGGCAGGCCACCTCGTGGCTGATCGTCGAGCTTGAGTCTCTGGCCATCCAGTCACGACTCGAGGATACAAGGAAGTTCATGGAACTTTCCTCCTCTCGGGCACGAGCACCATCGTTTCCCGGCACTAAGTTTCGAACTTGTGGAGAAACTCGATGTTGAAGCATTGAGATGCAGTGACCGAGAGGTCTCTCTCGAAGGTCTCTACCGTGGATGTCAGCAAACCCAGAGACTCTTCCATCCTTGGAAAGAGTTGAGCCCAAGGACAAGGAACGAACAGTTGAGAGGGGGATAAAATCGTATCACGATTCGCTCCTCCAGGGCGCTTACATCAAGACCCTACAAGCCTTCAGCGCCTCAACTACAACAGCCTTGTTAGCCTAGGACATCGGAAACGGCTCGGGTAGCTAAGACAAGGTGTCTATACAGCAGCCCCCTCCTGTCAGGGACAGAAGGGCGAGAAGCCCTCCTGGGGAGGCAGTAATCCTAGAAGGAGCGGCCTAGGCCGCAACCCCTCCCTGCATCCCCCAATGGGGGGGATGCCTGGGGTTGCGCCTTCAACTGGCAGCAAGTCGGGGCCGATTCCTGCACGATCTCCATGATCAGCCTAGGATATCGTGTCCCATTCTTAGCATCTCTACCTTCCCTGTCAGCGAATCAAGTGTCGCTGAGCCCCTATGCCTTGGGATCGGCAAAGGGGCTAGCCCCTCGGGCAGAAGTTGAGACCATTCTGTAGAAGGATGCTCTCCAAGGTTGTCGACGGCTTCCCCCCAGCTTCTTCAACGACTCTTTCTTGTAAGAAGCACCTGAAGGTTGGAGACCCGTCATCGACCTCTTAGCCCTGAATAAGTTTGTCGAACAAACTTCGGTCAGTGTGGAACAACAGAGTCGATCAGACTTGTAATGAGACTACAAGACTTCATGTACACACTGGATCCGAAGGACAGGTACTTCCAGATCCCTTTCCATCCGTCTTCCAGGAAGTACTTGAAATTCAGCCTAGACAACAGGTATACCAGTTCAAGGTGCTGTGTTTCGATCTCTCCACAGCACAGCAGGCGTTCACCAGAAGGTTCATCCTGATCCTCAGGTCCACACAGGAGCGGCATCCGCCTCCTTCGCTTTCTGGATGACTGGCTAACCCCGGCAGTCTCGGAATCGACGCTTCTTCGACACCGAGACAAGCCTCTGAGACTTTGCCAAGATCTAGGGATCATGGTAAATCTCGAGAAGTCTTCTCTGTTCCATCGCAACAACTGGGATATCTTGGCTTGATATTAGACTCCAATCTCCGTTAAGCCTTCCCATCAGGATAGCAAGGCGGAGGAGAGTCGTAGAACCTTTCTTCAGGCGAGGAAAGCCTCCAGCCCTTTTCTGGTTACGTCTCCTTGGTCACCTTCCTCCTTGTCCCGTCTAGTTCCATACAGCCGCCTCAGGATGAGATCTCTGCTTTGGCGACTCAAGTCCCGGTGGAATCAAAACTACGAATCCCCAGACATTCTGGTCTCCATGGGACCTGCAGTGGTGGTTGACCTACAGAAGGCTTTACAAGGGAGTGGATCTTTTCGTCCCTCCCCCGCATTTGATGCTGTTTTCGGACGCGTCAAAAGAAAGGGGGGGGAGCCGTGTTCTGAACCAAAGGATCTCAAGCTTATGGCCAGAACTAGAGGGGTACCTCCACATCAATTGGCTAGGGATGAAGGCCGTATTCTGGCCCTTCAACAGTTCCAACAGACCCTGGCGAGTCACTCTGTGAGCGACAAACCACGGTAGTGGCTTATTTCATCAAGCTGGAAGGTACCTTTTCATAACAACCTTCCCATCTTACAGTAGAGATACTGAGATGATCTTAAGTCCACTCAATACCACTATCGGCTCTCTTCATTCCGGTCAAAGGAATGTGCTCTCAGACAGTCTGAGCAGAGCATCACAGATAAAGAGTACTGAGTGGTCTTTGGAACCCCTAGTAGCCAACAAGCCCTGACCTTGTGGACCTGTTCGCGACAGCCTTGAATTTCAAGCTGCCGCTGTACTACTCCCCAGTGCCAGACCCAAGGCACCCTGGCAAGATGCCTTCCCACAACGGTGGGACATCATCGACGTCTACGCCTTCCCACCGTTTGGTCTGAGGGGGAGGGAGCTCAGCAAGACCAGACTATCGGTCGACCTGTTGATGACTATGATAGTTCCGCTACGGCATCATGCAGAGTGGTTCCCGGACCTTCTGCATCCCCTTATGGAACTCCCGAGAGAGCTTCCCCCACGACACGAGCTAAAGCAACCACACTGCAACATCTACCACAAAGCCGTAGCATCGCTTCGGCTCCATGCCTGGAGACTATCCAGCATCTCCTCACAGAGAGAGGCGTTCCGCAACAAGTTGCGGAGCGGATGTCTTGACACCTGCGAAGTCATCTGCAAGGGTCCACCAGGCGAAGTGGAGAGTCTTCTGTGGTTGGTGTCGTGGGAGAGGTATCTCTCCCCTCGATGCCACTATTCCAGCGATAGCGGAGTTATTGTACATCGGAGGGAGGAAATGCACCTTTTGCTCTCGGCGGTAAAGGCCTATCGCTCAGCCTCAAGCCTGGCCTTCAGGCTGTAAGGATAGACAATTCCTCCTCGCTGGATCTTTCTTTTCTCATACGAGGCTACGAACTTACCTGCGTCTAGTCGGAAATGAGACCGCCTCCATGGAGCATGGCTCGGGTTCTTAGGGATCTTAAGACTTCTCCCTTTTTGAACCATTACGCTAAGCGTCTGATAGTCACCTGACTTAGAAGATGGTGCTCCTGCTCGCTCTGGCCTCGGCCAAGCGTATCAGCGTACTTCATGGTCTCTCGTACGACTTCGCCCATTCAGGAGGGTAGGGGGAGGTAACGTTCGGGTTCGTCCCTGAGTTGGTTTCTAGACTAAAAATCTTGGAGTCCCAAACCTCGGGTTCGACTCCTTCAGGATTTCGAGTCTCCGTTCTGTAACAGATGACCCAGACCATCTCCTACTTTGCCCAGTAAGGAGTCAGAGGTGTTATCTTAAAGAACAGCTGCAGTTCGTCCTCACATGCAAGCCCTGTTTGGGAGCACAGGAAGGACGAAGAGGAGGGTCACCAAGAATACCTTTGCAACCTGGATTCAAAGGACCATCCATCTCGCCCTGAATCCAGACCCTCCTCCGTCATGTAGCCTTAGAGCACACGATGTCAGAGGCATTGCAAGGCCACTGGCCTTCAAGAGAACTACTCTGTGACGCAGGTGCTACAAACTAGAGGCTGGAAGAGTTGAACGACCTTCACAGCCCACTACCTGCAGGACGTAACCCACAGGAGCCTCGATACGTTTTCTATCGGCCTGTGGTGGCTACACAACAGCTGGTCTAACCTCAGGCTCCTTAATGGACAGGTAGCAGAAGGTTGCGGGCATTGTTACCCGGTGTCAGGCTGCATGAATGAAAGAGGTATGTCTGGGCCATACTTCGTTCTTCATCCTCCCCTCTCTTGGGGAAAGCAGCATCCTAGGTTCTTTGCATAGCTGACCTCAAACCTCTGCAGGTAAACCATGCTTCCTTGTGTTCCTAGTATTAAGATAATACTGTCGCGTCCCCCATACCCTGACGAGGTGGTATTGGGAACGTACTAACCTAGAGTTCCGTCTAAAGAACTCCAGGTCAACTGCCTAGGACGAGTCACTCTTTATCCCTTCACACACAAAGCTTATGTAGGCCACACATTCCTGCGGAGCAAGGAACTTGTGAGGTGCAGGGACTCCTTTTCTCGAAGTGCTGATCACTCGGATTCTGAGTCCCCGGGTAAGCTAAAGCCGGTAAGGCTGGGGACTTTCCACCCTTCCTAAGGGTAAGTCACCCTATGTAAATAGTGTGGTTTGTATTTTGGTTACGGAACAAATGACAAATTCGGTGATAGTTTGTATTTTTCCTAACCATACAAACCTTAGCTATTTACACATATTTGCCCGCCAGCCCTGTCCCCCAAGACAAGTCTTACCTCTAAGTGAAGTGAGACATTTCAGCGGTGTGGGAGGGAGGAGGGGTAGCAAGCTACCCCTCCCCTACCCCCTGCTAACTAGCGTGGGGGTAGTTAACCCTCGTTAAAATTCTATTGGCTCGTCAATTTCAGCTTCGCCGAAAGTAAACCCTATGTAAATAGCTAAGGTTTGTATACATATACATACATATACCGAGGCACTTCCCCCAATTTTGGGGGGTGTAGCCGACACCAGTAATGAAACAAAACAAAAAGGGGACCTCTACTCTCTACGTTCCTTCAGCCTAACCAGGGACTCAACCGAGTTCAGCTGGTACTGCTAGGGTGCCACAGCCCAACCTCCCACATTATCCACCACAGATGAAGCTTCATAATGCTGAATCCCCTACTGCTGCTACCTCCGCGATCATCTAAGGCACCGGAGGAAGCAGCAGGGCCTACTGGAACTGCGTCACAATCGCTCGCCATTCATTCCTATTTCTAGCACGCTCTCTTGTCTCTCTCACATCTATCCTCCTATCACCGAGCTTTCTTCACACCATCCATCCACCCAAACCTTGGCCTTCCTCTTGTACTTCTCCCATCAACTCTTGCATTCATCACCTTCTTTAGCAGACAACCATTTTCCATTCTCTCAACATGGCCAAACCACCTCAACACATTCATATCCACTCTAGCCGCTAACACATTTCTTACACCCGTTCTCTCCCTCACCACTTCGTTCCTAACCCTATCTACTCGAGATACACCAGCCATACTCCTTAGATACTTCATCTCAAACACATTCAATTTCTGTCTCTCCGTCACTTTCATTCCCCACAACTCCGATCCATACATCACAGTTGGTACAATCACTTTCTCATATAGAACTCTCTTTACATTCATGCCCAACCCTCTATTTTTTACTACTCCCTTAACTGCCCCCAACACTTTGCAACCTTCATTCACTCTGACGTACATCTGCTTCTACTCCACCATTTGCTGCAACAACAGACCCCAAGTACTTAAACTGATCCACCTCCTCAAGTAACTCTCCATTCAACATGACATTCAACCTCGCACCACCTTCCCTTCTCGTACATCTCATAACCTTACTCTTACCCACATTAACTCTCAACTTCCTTCTCTCACACACCCTTCCAAATTCTGTCACTAGTCGGTCAAGCTTCTCTTCTGTGTCTGCTACCAGTACAGTATCATCCGCAAACAACAACTGATTTACCTCCCATTCATGGTCATTCTCGCCTACCAGTTTTAATCCTCGTCCAAGCACTCGGTTTGTATGGTTAGGAAAAATACAAATTATCTCTGAATTTGTCATTTCTCATTATTCTGCCTGATTTTATCCTATTCATTCCTTAATGTGAGCATGTCTGTTCTAATGGTTATAAATCTCATGTATATTAATGTATAACAAAATATTGTATTTCACGATTATTAAAATTTTGTTTATTTGTTATTGTATTTATAAAGTCAACTTTTTTTCCAGGAAGGCCCTACATTCTTCCTCACATTAGTCATCCATCTCATCCAATGTGATGCAAGGAGACTTTACAGCCGTATTGAGAGCGTATACTGTGCTATTTCTTCACGAGTGCCGTGACATCGGATTCAAGCCTCTTGTCAACCATTCCAGTCTTCTTCTTCTTCATCTTCTGAGTTAGACCCAAAGTTGACCGAGCCGTACTTCTCACAGGAGTTGCACCTTTTATCTCTGATTCCAGCATCATCTCTTGTTCCCATCTTATACAGTATAAGCATCAGCATGATATGTTATCAACGCTGTTGTTCAAAATCAACAGTCTTCCTCGGAATGACCCTAAAAGGCCAGCTGCTTTCAAAGCTTGATTGTTCAGAATAGTATTCCTTGAAAAGAAATGGAGAAAATGGGAATAAATCGCAGACATAATTATTTAGTCTTAATCAGCAATGGGTATCAGAAAAGCGAAGGCATTGTTGGACGCCCTTTTACACCCAAAGAAGCTTCGGTATCAGCATCAGGGTTCAGCAGTGATGGGATGATGAAAGCCTTCAGGTGGAGAGTAACCTGATCGTGTGTTGCATCCTGCAGAAGGTATTATATGTTGCAAAAAGGGAATTGCATATTGAATTTTACCAATGGAAGTTGCAATAGAGTGCTAGAGAGATGACCAGATGGGATACCTTGCTTGGAAAAAGGCTCGTATCTCATGGAGGAAGATTTTGGAAACTTTTGACCTACCAGAGAGAAGATCAGTTTTCCAGAAACGATGTAACAGAAGATCTTCGGGATGTGTAATCGTACCATCATCTCTTGGGATACGGGAAGCAGTAGGAACAAGACCCAATTCTCTGGCTTGGTTTCCAGTGATATGGAAAAAAAAAAAAAAAATAATAGTACTATCAGATAGATACTGATTTCAATTTTGTAAACACAGTACTGTATACTGTATGCATTGAATACAGGCAATGGAAATTTTGCTGTAGGAATGTTCCCGATTTTGTTGTAGTCCGTCATTTCTGGGTCGACCTGTGACGGCCGGCGAAAAAGTCCTTCTTTGTACTTTTTCTGATATAAATCTTCCAAATATACCAGAGAAAATTAAAAGCATGGAATGCAGAGGTTACAACCCTCGCGCGAGCACCTTGTTGGTGTCGTATATCTAACAAGGGCGTTTGTAAAACACTATTCACAGGCTGTCTTCCATTTAGATAATCCCTTCATCAAAGGGGGAGGGCCGTGACAGGCCCTAGAGAATACAGTTGGGTTACCCTACCGACACTTACCACTCGCGCTCACCAGGTCATCCTTCTGTTTTGGACTTGCCCGCAAAGTTGATAAGTGTTTTGCCCAGTGTTTTTCGAAGTGATTGTCGTTAATTCAACATGACTGACGTTGCTACTTCACCCTTACCAATGTTAAGTACCATAGTTTGTTTTGGCAGCTTTTGACAGTACCGGGCATTTGTTCTGTTTCCAATATGGTGGTTTTTAGTTTTGGAAGCGATTGTGCTGCCAAGGTATCGGCGGCCATTTTGGGTTATGTTCGCTTCGGTAAATATTCTAGTTATTTTTGCCCATCTGGTACTCTGTCATCTAGGTTGTATCACTTACGTTTTATGGCCTTTTTGTGTTATCATTAATTTTTATTAGTTTATACTATGGTATTTATTTGCTTGCAAGTCCAATTTGGACCTACGAAGAATAGCGAATTAAAGTTTAGCGATTTAGTTTGTTAATTTTTACTCGCCTCAGAGGCTTCGATTTAGACTATATCCTTGTTTATTTGTTACGTTGTCGTTATTCTTCGTTCTTGGTTATTACAATTACTAAGAAAAGCAATCAATTTTATTAATTTTCTTGTTTTATTGTGTGATGTTAGTTTTTTATTATGTAACCTTGAGAGCGAAAACAGAGACTGCTCGTTCCCTGTTCTACAGATATGAGTTATCCCTTCTCTCGTTTTCTTTGTTAGCTCGAGTAAGAGAGGTGAATTTCCCGTTCTCCGTTTTTATACGATCACGAGTTATTCAGGCCTCCTCTTAGTATCAGAGTTGATGATAGTACGTTTAATATTATAAACGTTTTTATTGATGTGGTTACTGTTAATATAGCTAACACTATTAATAGGTACGTTAGTGTATGAGTCATTAATTGGGGTCGTTTTATACCGACACCCTTAGCTCCGCCTTGAGTTATGCTTAGCTCCGCCTTGAGTTATGCTCCGCTATAATGGATACTCATTGGGTGAGAACTAGTTGACGTACAGGAGCAGATTTTTGGAGTGCAACGGTGAAATCCAGCACTCGGACTCCGGCTGAAGCCTTTTACACACGAACCTTTGTCATGTTTGATCATAATTACACCGTTACAGCCGGCTTCACGGGAGATAACACAATCATTCATTGAGGTTAATGTTATCGTACCGGGGACGGTCACGATATCACGGTGACGGGCCTTTGCTACCGGATCTCCGGTACAAACAGAGATCAAGCAGACGGCCAGAACCGGAGTTAACAATGTGATACCGATGAAGACTTCACAGTTTCATTATTACGGTCCCTTTTTCATCGAATCTCCGGCTTCACTGGAGATAACACAAACATTCAGTATTAGAGAATGTTATCGTACCGCTGAGGATCACGTTTTCACGATGACGGACCTTTGTCACTAGTTCTCCGTTACAAACAGAGATCAATCAGACGATCAGAATCAGGGTATGAACCCTTTTTCATGAATAATCACAATATCGTTATTACGATCCTTTTCATCGAATCTCCGGCTTAACCGGATATCGTACAGGCGATCAGCATTGAGGTTAATATTAGTTTTCCTCTGGTGTTCACGTTGTCACTATGACGGACCTTTGTACCGGGGATTGTTACTGGAGCTCCGGTACAGACAGAGATCACTCAAACCACGGGTGGCTAATCTCTTGTTTTGCTGTAAAGGAAAGGATTTAACATGAATACAAAGTAAACTGTACTTTCTTTAATGACACTTTGAATTTACGTTGGTAATATTCATTAGCTATTCTTGAAAGTCCTAATAAAAATATATGAACATAACTATGCCTATATTTATGCATATATTTAATTCTAACTATGTATAAATATGGATAAATATCCATACAACATCGTGTTCAAATAGAAATAAATTGATTATGCCTATATTTATGCATTTTCAATTCTAACTATGCCTAAATATGAATAAATATCCATACAACATAGTGTTCAAATAGAAATAAATTGATTGTGCCTATATTTGTGCATATTCAATTCTAACTATACCTAAATATGAATAAATATTCATACAACATCGTGTTCAAATAGAAATAAATTGATTATGCCTATATTTATGCATATTCAATTCTAACTATGCCTAAATATGAATAAATATCCATACAACATAGTGTTCAAATAGAAATAAGTTTCCACTCAGTACTGGGAACCGAACGTTGGCCCCTTCTAATGAAGGGCCGGGTCGAGACTAACCATGCCATGAGAGGCTATCTACTGTTCCTTGAAGCTCTGGTCAGTGAACAGATGAATCAATAGAATACTAATAGCCAGTAAATAATGTTAGACCCGGTTCTGAACGTCTGAGTCAGGGGTGGCCAACCTGTGGCGGATGCGCCAACAGTGTCACATTTCATGAATACAAGTGTCGAACTATACCCCAAAAGATAGTACATTAAATGACTATTCTTTAAAATTTATTTTTATGAGTTATACAGCTGATCCCAGCCTGTGAATAGGATCACTAACCAAAGTTCAAGGAACATCCAGACTTATGTCCCCTTTCTGTTACAGAAGGTTCGCCTACATGGTTCCCGTCAGGATGATGATGAATCTCTCTGGCCTGCAAGAGAGGCTCTCCGCCCTTGGGTATCAAGGTTGGGAAGAAATGCTCCATCTAGAGGTCCCTATCTCCTCAGAGTGTCCTCTCTAAGGTTGGACGACGACCCCATGGACGGGTAGGTAGGTGGGGATGAGTTTTGAGCCTTCAGCTTTGCAATTACCTACGTCACCGACCTAGGACACTTAATGGATCCTGATGTTCATGTTACCCTGCATAAACCGTGACTGCTAAAAGCAACACATTCTAGGGAAAACCAAGGGGCTATGACGGAGCTCAAAAGTATGGTGGTGAGTCGGATCCGTTCAGGAACTCGGAAGTTTCCCCCTACAGCCCCAGGCATATCGAAGTAACCTCCTTCGATAAAAACAACGCATAGAGATTTGCCTTACATGTTCCATATATAGATGGTACCATAAATCTGGATGGCATAGACGTCCTCCCTCTGGGGGACCTAGATTTTACTCCCAGGTACTAGAATTCCCGTTCAACGGATTCGTTCGATTGAAAGAGATTGCCATGGTTAGGTTAGACAAGGTACCGAAGGTAACAGTATTATTTCCTAAAGGGCAGGCCCGATCTGTCTGGACCAGGATGTTGTCAGTCTGGGGGGTACGATAATTCCAAGATCTGCCCTTCCAATTCGACCTACACGTTTGATGGTCTGATCGGGTTAGTTGTGGGAAATACGTTCTGTCTGAGGCCTCTATCAGACAGGAATCGATAGTCGGTTACCCACTCGTCATCACAGCCTTCCTCTGATTCGACGTCTATGCATCCAAATCCCCCTCATCAGGTGGTCTACCTCACTGATTCTCCAGGTACACAGTCCAACCCCGTTGGGATGTTTTACCTGCATACAGCCCTAGATCCGAACCCTCAGGCTCCTCTCGTGGACACCAGAGAGGAAGCTACAGGAGTAGAAGACAGTCTCGCCATCTAGACGGACCTAGGAAAAAGGGGGCTCGGAGAAGGAAAGTACCTAGATTCACCCCCTCACAACGCGGTGGTCCCGGTAGGGGGTAGACTTTACCATTTTCGAGACCATTGGACCTTCGGTCTGTGGGCTCATAGCATAATCTCTAAAGGTTTGGGGTGAAAATGGCCACAAGGTCCTCCTCCTCCACCAGTGACCTTCTCCCAGAAATCCACTCCCATCCTGAAAGAGTACACCACAGGGTTACTCAAGAAGAAGCAATCAAACGGGATCGATCACTGAAGTTCCAAAGCCACCTGTTCACGATTCCAAAGAAAGGCTTGTTGGCATTGAGAGTGGACCTGGACTTGTCAAGCTAAACTCTTACATTCTCTGCGACAAGTTCCGGATGTTGACTATCTCTCAGGTACGGACCTTACTTCCCCGTAGGACCGTCACCACCTCTGTCGATCTTACCGACGACTATTATCTTGCGCCTATCGAAACTTCTCTTCTTATCTGGGTTTCCGCCTAAGCAGGAAAGCCTTTGTGTTCAAGACATGCCCTTTGGCCTCGACATTGATCCCAGGATATTCACGAAACTGGGAGAGAGAGTGTTAGAACAACTCAGGAACCAAGAGATACAGATCATTGCTTATCTGGCCGGTTGGCTCATTTGGGCCCGGCCGGTCATAGAAGGCAACAGAGCTACGAAGGAATTACAGTACTTCAATTTCTCGACAACCTGTGATTTCGGGTCAATCTCCAAAAAATCTCGCCTGCAACCATCAGGCCGCTTAGAATGGTTAGCCATTCAGTGGGACCTTTCGAAGCACACGTTGTCTCTCCCTTCCAAAAGGTAAGAGGAATAGTTTCCAAGATCAAAAAATTTTCTCAAACACAAACAGGTGTCCGAAGAGCCTTAGAAAGTATCCTCGGACTTTTCCAATTCACTTCAGTAACAGATCTCCTAATAAAAGCCAAACTCAAAGACATTAATCGAGTTTGGAGAAAGAGAGCTACAGTACCTATAAGAGACATGGTCTCGAAGATCCCCTCTGTCTTGAAAATGAGACTACGCCCATGGTCCGAACCGAAGGACCTCTCCAAATCGGTTCCTCTACAATTCCCACCTCCACAAGTGACATTCCATACAGCCGCGTCTCTAAGTGGATGGGGGGGATTACTCCGAACATCAGATGTTTCTGGTTCTTGGTCACTCTCCATGAAACTGTCCCATATCATTGTTCTCAAAGCCATGGCAGTGTTCTTGACCCTGAAGAGAGACTCTCCTCCGAGGTCGACCCACATCAGAGTAGTGTCAGACAGCACAGACGCAGTATACTACGTCAACAGGGGAGGATCCAAGTCACCCAACCTGAATCAGATCCTGGTCACTATCTTCGCCTGGGCAACAGAAGAGAACTGGTTCCTGTCAGCACCTCGCCTAGCGGGAGGCCAGAATGTGAGAGCGGACTCACTATCCAGGACGGATCCACTGGAGTCAGAATGGTCTCTAGACATAATTTCATTCCGGTGGATACTCAGGCTCGTTCCAGGCCTCCAGGTAGATCTATTCGCAACTCAGATGAATCACTAACTTCCTTGTTATGTGACCCCAACCCTGGACCCTCGGGCTTATGCCATGGACGCATTACCCCGGGATTGGAACCATTAGAAGAAGATTTCCCTATCTCCCCCAGGGAATCTTCTAAAAACTTTTACACAAACTACGCTCCTTCCGGGGCGCAGTGGCTTTAGTACCACCTCACTGGCCAAGAACAGTTGGTTTCCTCTCCTCCTCGAGTTGAAACTCATTCCCATCCGGATCCCGTTCCTCAAACTGACCCGAGTATCCAAACTCACTGTGTCAGATTACTCAAGGATAGCCAAAACTCTAACTTTGTGGACTACAGGAAGTTGGCAGCTCGTAGAGATGCGAACATTGAACCGGAAAACGATCTCTTCATCGAATGGGACAAAAAGGGACTCGACAATTCGCCAATATGATTCGGCCGTTAACAACTAGTAGGTCCCCTAAGAGTGCAGACCATACTCGTATGTCCCCGCATTTAGCCATCTCTTTCTTGAGGTTCCTATTTGACAAAGGCCTAACAGTTAGCACTTTAACCACCATCAAGTCAGCTTTGAAGATCTTCCTTGTGGGGTTCAACATTAACCTAGCTGATTCCTATTTCTCATCAACCCCCAAAACATTTGCTAGGCTTCGACCTTCGGTTCGGCCACAAAAGGACTCTTGGTCTCTGAACGGTGTTCTCAAACTTGCGATGGACACGGACAATGAATCCTGCTCTTATATCACTCTTCTTAGGAAGACTTTATTTCTAACGGCTATGGCCTCAGGTGATGGAACATCAGAACTAGCAGCTCTCTCACGAAACCCGGAAAACGTAGATTTCCTCCCTTCAGCCGAAGTACTCCTTTCCAGACAAAGCTTCCCTAGCTAAAAAATGAGGATCCGCAAAATAGGTGCTCCCCTCGGAAGATTATTCTTCATTCCCAGGATTTTTCTCCGTGTACAGTCACACTCTCAAGCCCCTTTTTAGCTAGAACTGCCACCCGCTCGTCTGGCCCCTTGGTTATCAGGGAACAAGGAGGTACTATTTCCATTCACGGTATCAGGCAACAAATCCTCTACTTCATTAAACATACTAATCCGGAATCATTTCCCCAGGCTCATGATATACGGACAGTAGATGCCTCCAACAATGATTCCCAGAACAGGGACTTTGATGATTTTAAAAAATATACGGGTTGGAAATCCCCTATGGTTGTCAAACGCCAATATCTAAAGATCTTACAGGCCCTTAAATGCCGACGATGGCAGAGGGGAGCCTTATCCCTCCCCATTAATCTCCTCTTCTTCCTTTCTTCCATCTCTTCTCTTCTCCCTCCTACCCGCCACTCACACCACGTCGCCGCTCTCCTTGGTAGTTCGTTAGCCCTATGATATTTGCCATGTTTAATTCCTATGGTTTAACTGTTATTGTAGTTACCGTTCCTTTAATGTTTAGATATACTTAGACATGTAAAGTTTGATGCCTTTTGCGATTCGACACTCAGTTGGTTCCTTGTCGTCATTATTATTTAACCTTACGTTCCCTATGTCATTTGGCTGGTTGGTAATTGGACGATTACTTTATTATATCATAGTATTGTCGTACATGGTGATTGTATTCTCCTCATTGTTATTAATTTATTGGGCTTGGAAGGCATTCTCTGGTACTTTTTCGCCGGCCGTCACAGGTCGACCCAGAAAAGGGATTTTGACGAAGGAAAAATCTATTTCTGGGGAGAGACCTGTGACGCCCGGCGAAACCCTTCCCGATTATTTTTGTACGGACCCACCCTTTCCTTGCCAAGCCATATGTTCTTGCAGAAGGATGACCTGGTGAGCGCGAGTGGTAGGTGTCGGTAGGGTAACCCAACTGTATTCTCTAGGGCCTGTCACGGCCCTCCCCCTTTGATGAAGGGATTATCTAAATGGAAGACAGCCTGTGAATAGTGTTTTACAAACGCCCTTGTTAGATATACGACACCAACAAGGTGCTCGCGCGAGGGTTGTAACCTCTGCATTCCATGCTTTTAATTTTCTCTGGTATATTTGGAAGATTTATATCAGAAAAAGTACAAAGAAGGACTTTTTCGCCGGGCGTCACAGGTCTCTCCCCAGAAATAGATTTTTCCTTCGTCAAAATCCCTTATTTGCTGCCATTATCACAATCTCTGTTTAGGCTTGCAACGATTCAATTTCTTTATTTAAGGAGCTGTTTTGCTGTACTATAGAGCACAGTATAAAGTGTTATCATATGAAAGCTATGCTGTTAAGAAAATCAAAGACAATGCATAAATTGATCTCTTCCCAACTAAAGTTATCCTTTTATTTTATCAGATCTAAAATGGGCATTTGAAACTCCTTCTTTTGTCTTATAAGGATATTGGCTATCAGAAAGTTATTAGCTATATTCAAGGTGCTAAAGTGTAAAAGCCAAAGGATCAGGTTTTATGCCAATTTGAAAAACCCCAGAAAGATGAAGATTGGACCATGAGAGTTGCAGTCATCATTTGAGTAATACTCTGAAATGGCCTTAGAAGCATTCCCTAATTTTCCGCATACGACGGAAGATTATCCGTCCTAATGAAAAGTAGATTGAGTGGGACTGGGTCAAGCATCAAGAAAAGGAACATCCACCGCATTTATCATCAACATAAGAAATCTGTACGGTACGGGAGTTGGTCCAGTTGGATAAAGCTGTACGGAAAATGTACTTCTGATGAAGTGAGAAGTGTTGCTGGTAAGTTGTTGATTGAGACTGGAGAACTAATGATAGAAATTGTTTTCCTTAATAATTTTTATCGTCATATATTATACATTACTATTGCTTACCTTGATTTGCTTTTATTTTTCTGTGTGTGTGTGTAACCTTTTGAGAGAGAGAGAGAGAGAGAGAGAGAGAGAGAGAGAGAGAGAGAGAGAGAGAGAGAGAGAGAGAGAGAGAGAGACTCTTTTTAGTATAATGTCTAGATTTGCACAAGTGGTTCAGATATCTGGACAGTCATGCCAACTCCCAAACAATCATACCTTTGGTCAAGTTTTGAACTTTACATCATGTTAGGAAATAAAGTAATGGAAAAATTTATCTAAATGTTTAGATTGATTATAAAAGGGTAAAATAAGTCAGACTATCAACCAATTTATGACATCAACTACGATATGGGTAGTGCCATAGCCTCTGTACCATGGTCTTTCACTGTCTTGGGTTATTTCTCTTACTTAATGGTGAACTCTGGCATACAATTATGTTTCCATACTTCCTTTCCTCACTTGACTATTTTCCCTGTTGGAGCCCTTTGGCCTTTAGCATTCTGTTCTTCCACTTAGGGTTTTAACTTAAGTAGCCATAATGATAATAATAATGTATGGAGGATTAATTCATGTTAAGTAGAAAGTCTTATAATCAATTCATGACTAATGTGAGATCCAGTTGTGTATATCTGTCTCTCGCTAGTATCAACATTGCGGGATATATTTAGGGAAATAATCAGTGTACTCGTCTCTACAGTACTTTGCATGTAGCACTTCATTGGGTTTTCATTTCTCTTACAATGTACTTATTCCAGATTGAAAACTAATGCAGAAGGAAGTTGATAAATTGAACGTTCGGATGGAGAAGTCACAAAGGGAATGGATGTAAAGTTGAGGAGATGTTTGGCGGGCCTGTCTTCCCACAGAAGAGGATTCCAAAGAGATTGCCCGAGCCGTGATAGCCCGATAAAGAAGGGAGTTCTGGGTCGCCTTCCTCCACTTTTCCGTCACTGTCTCTACTTCCTCCAGTGGAAATAAAGTCGGAGACTTGATGGAGGAATTTTTCAGGACGAGAATCTCTCCTCGGGTCAAGTGAGTTTATTCATTCTAAGCCACGCTGATAATCTATAAGAAAAATATTTAAATCAAGATATTTGATGGTATAAGAAATAGAACTATAATAAAGTTCAAACTTGTTACATTTGGTTTTTGGTTTTCTGTGGAACAGATTGACATAAGTCTTTTCATAGTTCATAAATGACTGATGTATTTTAAGGTTTTTAATATTCTCAGTATATTTGTTCTGTAACTGGAATACAAACCTTAGCTATTTGATAGGGGTATTACTTTCGGCTTAGCTGAAATGACGAGCCATTAATTTTTAACGAGGGTTTACTACCCACACTGCTAGTTAGCGGGGGTAGGGGAGGGTAGCTTGCTACCCTCCCCCTCACACATCTGTGCTTGAGCTCACTTTGCTCTTGGCTCGGATGGTGGTCGGACGTGTCCGCTCTCATCCTCGCCGTCATATTGGCAGCCATTTAATTGCTTTTTGTTCCGTAACCGAAATACAAACCACGCTATTTACATTGGGTTTACTTTCGGCGTAGCTGAAATTGACGAGCCAATAGAATTTTAATGAGGGTTAACTACCCCCCCCCCCCCCGCTAGTTAGCAAGGGGGTAGGGGAAGGGGTAGCTTGCTACCCCTCCCCCCCACACACCAGTGAGTTGTCTCACTCTCACTTCACTTTTGGCTCGGATGATGTGCAGACGTGTCTGTCTCTCGTCCTCGCTTTTGACAGCCTTAATTTTTCCTTTTGCTTTTCCTCAGACTTTGTGTTTGGAAGTTGGCCTAGCCTTTTTATCATCATCATGCGCAAGTGCCCTGGACTCTCCGGCCACCCCTGTGGTACCTTCATGTCGGTGGTCGAAACGGATCCCCACACCCTTTGCCCGTGTGTCGAGGTCAACGGTGTGACAAGGAAGTAACGTAGTGAGTGCAGGGAGTGGTCTACCTCCCAGTGGGAGAGGTTTGCCCGCCGGCGTAAGAAGAAGTCCGAGAGAGACCTTTCTCCTTTAAGGGTTGCCTTGAAGGAGAAAGGCTCCAGGGACTCTTCTTCCGCCGCCCAAACCTCCTCCGAAGTTCCCACTCGGCCGGCCTCTCGTGAGAGACCGCCGAGTGGTAACGTAAACCCTTGTTCTGTTTCCCGATCTCGGGGTGCGGGAGAGGGCGTCGCCTCCCATAGCGGGGCGGGTCCCCCTCCTCCTCCGGGGGAGGATTTTGATTCTCATGTTGATGACCCTAATTCCATGTCTAATGATGATCTCTTTCAGCTTCCTTGGGGCTTAAGGGCTTGCCCTCCAAGGAAGCCCTGTTTGACCTTATCCAGTTGGGGGCCGCTGTCAAACAGTCGCCGGTGATAGCAGAGGTAGACCCTCTGTCTATTGTCGACGTGGTTGTGGCAGAGACTTCCGACGGGTCTGGTCAATCCTCTGCTGGGGCTGATGTTGCGGACGTTGCTGAAGGCCCTCTCCCCCCTTCCGAACATCCTTCGATGGGAAGGTGGGTCCCACGGTCCCTTCTGCGGGTACGCCTCCCCCTCGGGGGAGCGCACTGACAGAGACTCCTCTTCGGAGGACCCGACAATCCTGATGACCTCCCTCGTGGCCGCCTTTGCCGTAAGGCTCGTTGTCCTCTTCGCCGCAGGGGCCTCCCGTCTCCCTATAAGGGAGTCAAGAGGCGCCTCTTCGAGTCGTCACCACCTCCTTCCTCTGATGAGGATTCTTCTCATCGGGAGCAGACCGTAGCAGCCACGTCCTTGGACCTCTCCGGTGATCGCTCGCGATCTCCTACGCCTACCAGACCTTCCACTTCCGGCGCAGATGCGCAGCAGGCGCCTTCTGGTCTCGTCATCCGACGGGCAACGGTCCCTTCGGGGCAAATGGATGTCTCCCACAGTGTGGGAGCTTCCCTTGCGCGTCAGGGTTCCCCTGTGTGCCCACCTGCGCGTTCACACGCAGTAGCGCGTAAGCGCTCTCCAGAGTTGCAGCCACCTGACTCGCCGCGCCAGCGCTCACCTGCTCGTCAACGTTCGCCTGCTCGCCAGCGCTCTCCTGATCGTCAGCTCTCTCCTGCTCGCCAGCGCCCTCCTGTTAGCAGTCTACAGCCTCCTGTTCCTGTTGCGCGCCCAGCGCGCCAGCGGTCTCCTGAGCGCACACGATCTCCTGCTCGTCAGCGCGCACCTGCGCACCTGGTTCCTGATAGGCGCCCTGCACGCCAACGCTAGCCCACGTGCCCTAGATCTTCAGATCTGGACGCGGGCAAGGACCTGACTCCTCCTCGCCCATGCGTTCCTGCTCGTCCTTCTTCACCTGCGCAACAGCGCTCACGCTCTCCAGCGCGCACTTCTAGAGTTCCTGCGCGCCCGCGCGCCGTCATATCCTGAGTCCGTACGCGAGCGTTCGCCTTTGCGTGTCGCCGCGCACCCACTTGCCTTCATATCCTGAGTCCGTACGCGAGCGATCGCCTTTGCGCGTCGCCGCGCCACCTGATCCTGCGCCCCAGCAGTCTACGCGTCGACATCCGCCTACTCACCAGCGATCTCCTGCGCGTCAGCGATCTCCTGCGCGTCAGCGATCTCCTGCGCGTCAGCGATCTCTTGCGCGTCAGCGTTTTCCTGCACGTCAGCGATCTCCTGAGCGCCCGCGCGATCCATCGCCTGCGCGCAAGCACTCTCCTACGTGGCAGCACCACCTTGACCTAGATCGCCATAAGTCTCCTACGCGCACACTTGCCAAATCGCCTGTGCGCGGTCGTTCGCCCGCGCCATCGCTCGCCAACGCGCCATCACGTGCCATCGCTCGCCAACGCGCCAGCGTTCGCCAACGCGCCAGCGCTCGCCCACGCGCCATCGCTCGCCCACGCGCCATCGCTCGCCCACGCTCCACAGATCTCCAGGACGCTATCAATCTCCTGCACCTTGCTATTCTCCTGAGCAACAGCGATCTCCGCTTCCTGCGCACCCGCGCGTTCCTTCGTCTACGCGCCAACGCGTCCCCTCGCCAACGCGCCCACTTGCCAGCGCGCCCGCTCGCTCGCCCGCGCGCCGACTCGCGAACGCGCCCGCGCACGTTTATCCCCGCGCGACTACGCGCCCGCGTTCCAATAGCCTCCCGCGCGCGATTCATTGAATCCTCCTCCGCGCGAGCGCCAGCACGACCCCCAGCGCAACCCCCATTCTCGCCGGGTTCTGCAGCTCGTGCCTGCGGCAGGGACGCGGGCTTCCAGATCGCCGTCAGGATCGCCACCGCGCAAACGCAGGTCTCTCTCAGGACCAGGAAGAGTCATCGGAGAGGTCTAAGCAACATTCTTCCCTTTCTTCTTTGCAGGTAGGCCCCGCTGCGTCCACTCCGAAGGGTTAGGAGATCCCCTTCCCTCCAGCGGGAATTACGGACACTGCGTCCGTATCTCGTCAGTCTTGGTTTGGTCCTTTGATGAGAGCGGTGGTGCAGGCTATGAAGCCAGCCCTCGCCGATCTGGGACTCAAGCCAAGGACAGACTCGCCCCCGCTGAAGAGAAGGAGAGGAGTGGACTTCGTGGTGACTTCTCCCAGGGAGAAGTTGGCTCCCAAGAGGTTCGTCAGGAAGGCTCCATCCCCTTTGCAGTCGTTTTCTCCTTCTCCCGTAGACGAGGCCTTTCCGTCCTCAGGAGAGTCCAGCGAGGCGGGGACCTCTCCCTCGGCACCAAGGGGAGAGACCCCTCCTCGAGGAGGAGAAGCGACTCGCGTGGAAGGTACCTTCCAGACCTCTTTGCTGGAGTCCTGTATCCCGCCCAGGAGGGAACCCAAGGACTCAAAGACAATTCCGAAGTCGTCTTCGCGGATTCGTCAGGAGCCAACCAGACCCCGGGAGAACGTCCACGTGTCTCCCCAAGAAGAGCCTCTGGGGACGGGAGACTTAGCTGCCAGTCCGCAGGAAGGAGAGCAGCACGAGTCTGAGCACGCCTTCTGGCAGGTCTTGAATCTGGTGAGGCAGCTCAAGAGGTTCAAGGACCCGGAGATCGCCCCTCGCGAAGGCAAGGACACGGTCCTGAACCGGGTCTATGGTACTGAGAAGCCCTCGAAGGCCAGCGCGGCTTTGCCCTGGTCCCAAGGGGTGAAGAGTGCCAGAGACAAGGTCGACGCTCAGGTCTCAGACCTCGCCTCCTCCAGCCGTTTCCCTCTTAATGAGAGAATGCCTTGATGAAGTCATTGAGCTTCAGCACGGCATTTCATTCCCGTGCTGAATCTTGGTGACGGGCAAGAGGGCTCTCGAACTTCGGGAAATTGCTCCCCCAGTTCGAATCTAAATTTCTCTCTTTCATCTTTTTCTTCTGCTTAATATTACTTCGACCATCTCTTAATTTTATCAACTTTCTTTCATCTTGTTGTCCTATCTCTATGATTATTATTTTTCTTAGTTATATATATATGTAGATGTATGCATATATATATATATATATATATATATATATATATCTATTTATTGTATTTGTTCATTTATTTATTTATCTATTTTTTTTTTTCTATTTTATTTAAATGGCGTGGATATTTCCACATTCGTTATTACTGCCTGCTTAGATGAATGGGAGAAGGGATCACGGTTGGCAGGTATTCGCATTCAAAGCTATATATGAGAGTATTGGATGATCTCAGCCATCCCAAAGATGGTTTGGACCTTTTTGGCGGAACTACTCTCAAGGGTTGGGTCATCGGAATCCAGGGGGATCCAATCCTTGAGGTGGGACTCTTGGCTTTTGGCCGGAAGCCCATCATTACAGATATGGGGAGGATGATTCCATATTACTTTGGTCTCAGTCCTAACAGGCGGGTTTAGCTTACACCTGTGCCTCTATATCTGTTTTGATGCTATCCTTCGGGTAGGGTATGGAGTGGACCATCGGGGAAGTATACTCTCATTGTGCCGATAGTGGAGAATGCAAATTTCCTTTCCAACGTATGATACTTTCTTATAATTCTCAAGCAGGTACCCCAACAAAACAACAACAAAAAACCTGAAAATCCCACCCTTAAATATGGACCCTTCAAATACTGACTCCCCATCCCCTGGATTTGCTGACTCTCCCCTGGCACTGTTGACGACTTCTGCTACTGTAATTAAGGAAAACTCTGTTGACGACCTTCGAACTAAAAAGGACCACTCTACTGATGTTAAAAAATCTAGCAATTTGGGTAACACAGGGAAACTACGATTCCTTCATGTTTCCCAAATCCCATTAGAGACAAATTATGATGATATATATAGAGCATTTGAGTGCTATGGATTGATAAAGGAAATAAGGATGAGACTTGGAGATGAAAAATGGGACTCTTGGATATCTTTTGAAAGTCACGATGAGGCGTTTAATGCCATAAGTAATATTAGTAGTATCAAAATTAACGAATTGAACATCATGGGAGCTCTTTGTGATAAGGTCCCAAAGGAATTGGATGTGTACAAACCTGCTGATTGGTTTGAAAAAGATAGAAATGTACCCATGCCTTCACAGAGAAAACCCAAACCACCAATGTGGCTCTTAGCTGAATCTAAAGGGATAATAGGGAATTATTTTAAGATATGTAAGTTTATCCAAAAAAAAGTAGGAACCATAGCACCTGGAGATATATCTCGTTTTGGGAAGAACAGTTATCTCATCCATGCCAAATCTTCGACTCAGTCTGCAATACTGTCTAACTTACAGACAGGCAGTGATGAAATTACATTGGAAATGAAACTTCATCTAAATTTTAGTTATGGAAGGGGAGTGGTCTTTAATAAGGACCTATACGAATTTACAGAGGAGGAGATACTTTCTATGTGTCCATTAAATGTATGGGAAGTGCATAAGGTTCCTGGAACTTCAATGATTATACTCACTTTCCAGGATGCTGATGTACCTTTCCATATTTTTATTGAAAATGAAAGGATTAAAGTTCGGCCTTTCAAACAAAAGCCCCTGCAATGTTTTAATTGTTTTAAATTTGGACACCCATCCAAAGTTTGTAAAAATGGAAAAATGTGTGGTATTTGCTCCAAAACTTATCATGGAGAATGTACACTTGAGGCCAGGTGTTCAAATTGCAATTTGAATCATAAATCAACTGATAGGAGATGCGAACTGTATAAGTTGGAGGAAGCTGCCCTAAACAAATCAAGTTTAGAATACATAAGTGTGGGACATGCAAAAAGACTGTTGAATAAATCAACCAGCTATGCAAAGGCCTTAAAATCAAAGGTAAATTTACCACAGGAGACAGCAACCCCACCTAGCACTGCCAGTAATCCTAAGAAAAGAAATACAACCTCTGATAATAAAGTACAGTGATACCTCGGTAGTCGAACGACTCTATACTCGAACAATTCGGAGTTCGACCAAAATTTTCGAGAAATTTTTGCTGCGGTGCTCGACCAAAAATTCGGTACTCGACCAGCCGAACACGTGACGACCGCATGGGCTTTGTGATGATCGCGCCATCTCGGCCACTCTCGCTTGTTCGGGAAGCATCAGTTCTCTCGAGAGCGTCACTCAGACAACGCGCGATCAGCATTCGTTGTGATTTAGTGATTTTCAGTGCTTTTAATTGCTTTTTTAGCTTTCATAATGAGTCCCAAGAAAGTAATGAGTGTTAAGGGGAAGGAGAAGAGGAAAACAGTGCGAACAACGATCGAGTTGAAGAAGGAAATTATAGCGAAATATGAGAATGGTGTACGAGTGTCCGATTTAGCGGTAGAATACGGAATGGCGAAGTCGACCATTTCTACGTTTTTAAAGCATAAAGAAATGATTAAGAAGGCGAATGTTGCAACGGGAGTTACGGCGGTAACTAAGCAAAGGCCACAAGTGATTGAGGAGATGGAAAAGTTGCTTTTAATATTTATTAAAGAAAAACAGTTGGCCGGGGAAAGTGTTAGTGAAGCGTTCATTTGTGAAAAAGCGTTGCATATCTATGAAGAATTAGTGAAGAAAAGTCCGAGTACCAGTGAAAGTGATTCATTTACATTTAAAGCGAGCAGGGGTTGGTTTGAAAAGTTTCGTAATAGAACAGGTATTCATCGTGTTACTAGGCATGGGGAGGCAGCTAGTTCGGATCAAATTGCAGCCGATAAATACGTGGGGGAATTCGATCGGTACATAAATGAACAAAATTTGATCGCACAACAAGTCTTTAATTGTGATGAGACTGGGTTATTTTGGAAGAAAATGCCAGCCAATACGTACATTACCAAGGACGAGACGAAGATGCCAGGTCACAAGCCAATGAAAGATAGGCTAACATTGTTGCTGTGTGCAAATGCAAGTGGCGATTGCAAGATCAAACCCTTGTTAGTGTACCACTCGGACAACCCCCGGGTGTTCAAACGAAATAATATTTGTAAAAGTGCACTACCAGTTATGTGGCGCTCGAACACTAAATCTTGGGTCACAAGACAATTCTTTACTGAGTGGATAAACGAAGTGTTTGCCCCCCAGGTTAAGGCTTACCTCATTGAAAAGAGCTTGCCAATGAAATGTCTTCTGGTTATGGACAATGCTCCTGCACATCCTCCAGGTCTCGAGGATGACTTGAAAGAAGAATACAGCTTTATCAAAATCAAATTCTTGCCCCCCAATACTACTCCCATACTCCAGCCCATGGACCAACAGGTCATTTCAAACTTCAAAAAACTCTATACCAAGGCCCTTTTCAGAAAGTGTTTTGAATTGACCAGTGACACGAAGTTGACCCTAAAGGAATTCTGGAAGGAACACTTCAGCATCCTCAACTCTGTTAACATGATTGACCAAGCTTGGCGAGGTGTGACCTATAGGACATTGAACTCTGCCTGGCGTAAGCTGTGGCCATCATGTGTCACAGAGAGGGAGTTTGAAGGTTTCCAACCAGAGGCGGGTCCAAGCACTGCTACCCCTGTAATTTCTGATGACACTGATGTCGTTGAGGAAATTGTTGTCATGGGCAGGAGTTTGGGGCTTGAGGTCGACAAGGATGATATTGATGAGCTTGTAGAAAGCCATTCTACCGAGTTGACTGTGGAGGAATTGTTGCACCTGCAACAACAACAGCAGCAGGATCTGATTGTGGAGCAGGAATCTTCAGAAGAGGATGAGGTAAGGGAGGATGTTCCAAGTTCTCTCATCAATGAAATTTGTTCCAAGTGGGCAGATGTGCAGGCTTTTGCTGAAAAATACCACCCAGAAATTGCAGTAGCAAACCGGGCAGTGCATATGTTTAATGATAGTGTCATGTATCATTTTCGAAGAATACTGCAGAGGAGGAAGAAACAATTAACAATAGACCAGTTTTTCACAAAAGAAAAGAAAGCTGCTACATCAAAGCCTGTTTCTCCTCCAAAGAAGAGACAAAGAAGAGAAGAAACCCCTGAAATAGATCTGCCCACCCTTTCATTGGAGAGAGAAACAACTCCTGAAGGAGAACTACCCCGCCACATCATGGAAGGGGACTCTCCTTCCAAGCAGTAACCTCCCCCTTCCATCCTCTCCACATCCATCCCTGTATGCCATCGAACCGCTGCTCAAAGGTATGTTCACTACAGTACAGAAAATGGTTTAAAATTGTTTTATTTTAGTACAGTAAATGGTTTAAAATTGTTTTATAGGATTTTCTGACCAATTTCATACACATTTAGATAATTATTGTTGTTTAGGTACACGTTTTATTAATATTTTGGGCCTGTTCGAGTGCTTGGGAACGGAATAGAATATATACCATTATTTCTTATGGGGAAAAAAAATTCGGTACTCGAACAAATCGGAGGTCGAACACGGATCTCGAACGGATTATGGTCGAGTACCGAGGTATCACTGTACTGCATGACAAGGTAATCATATCGCGTTCTGAGGCTTTGCCACAGCGTATTAAAAATGGGTCATTGCCCATTTCTGTACAGCCTTCGTCCCCCATTACCAACAATAGTACTAACCTCTCCCAGGCCATGTCCTTGCCTGATTTGATGGAGATGCCACCTGACACCAAGTTACCAGGTGCACCTGTATTGGGGAAGGTGCAAAAACCTGGTAGCTCAAAACCTACTAATCGGAAAAGAGAGAGACCTCCATCTCTCTCGCCCCCTTCCATAAGAAATATAAAAATTACGACGTCAAATAAGTATGATGATTTGTCTGTTGATATTTCTGATCTGGAAGTCAATTTAAATAAATCGGAAATTCAAGTGGAGGTCCACCAACCTCCTCAACAATCAGATCAAAAAGACAAAAAGAAAATCATAAATTCTAAACCCAATCTATCAAGACCTTCTTTAATAAAACTACCTAAAAATAGTGTTAGATCAAAAACTGCTAATGGGAAGACTCCATCCAAGGGGTCTACCAAATTATAAACCATAGTTTTTTCCTCCATTTTGCAATGGAATTGTCAGGGTTTAAGGGCCAAATATGAAGAACTTAAGCTCCTTATTCATGAGCATTCCCCCATAATTATTTGTCTACAGGAGAGCAAACTTGATCATAATACCCCTTGTCCTCGCGAATACATTAGTTATAGGACACCATATGATCACCAAGTGGGGAGCCATGGCGGAAGTCTCATATACGTTCGTCGAGATGTTCCCCAAGTTTCTCTGTCTATTCGTACACCTCTGCAGGCAGTGGTTGTACAGATCGACATAGGGCGAAAATATACAATTTGTTCTCTGTACTTGCCTCCAAATGATAACATTTTATATGACAACTTAGTGGAGGTGATTCAACAACTCCCTCAACCTTTTCTTTTACTTGGAGATTTGAATGGTAGACATCCTTTGTGGGGTGATGTTTTAGCAAACACGAGGGGAAATATCATATCATCAATTGTGGAAAATGAAGATGTGGGACTCCTTAATACAGGAGAGCCCACACACTTTCATGTCCAGACAGGTACCTTGTCATGTATTGACCTATCAATCGTAAGCTCTAATTGCCTTCTCGACTTCGATTGGAGAACATTAGATGATTGGCATACTAGTGATCACGCACCAATCATTATAAACACCAACAATGGTCCACCTTTACAGGGATCGCCATGATGGAATCTTGACAAGGCGGACTGGGATAAATTTCGTGAACTAAGCGAAATTGAGGGGGATGCAGGACAAGTTGAAAATATCGATGATGCCATAGACTTACTGAATGGAACTCTCCATACAGCAGGAGTCAATTCAATTCCAAAAACAACAGGGTTATTCAAACGACGACCAGTCCCGTGGTGGTCTTCAGAACTAACTGCCCTGCACAGAGCCACAAGAAGATCTTTAACACGATTGCGTAGACGCAGAACTGATGAGAATTTAATTATGTACAAGAAATGTAGAGCACAGTTCCGTTGTGCCATGAAAGAAGCAAGGCGCCAGTCATGGATGTCTTTTGTTTCCTCCATTAACAGTAGAACACCACCATCTTCTGTGTGGAGGAAAGTAAAAAAGATAGCCGGCAAATTCACCCCCAACCCACCACCAGTGTTGAGGGTGAATGGCCAGTATGTAACTGAAGCAAATGATGTTAGCAATGCCCTGGCTAATCATTTTTCAAAAGTATCCAGCAAGTGTGAAGGAGCTCCTGGTCACCAGTATAGGAGCACTGAAGAAAAGAAAATTTTAAATTTTGCAACAAGAAGGGAAGAGTCGTATAATTCTCCTTTCACTGAAAGAGAATTTGATTCCGCACTTGCTCATTGCAATGATACAGCCCCCGGACCCGATGGAATTCCATATGCAATGATTAGACATGTACATTTAAAACGAAGCTATTTATTTTAAGTATTATTAATAGAATATGGCATGATCATAGTTACCCTAGTGTTTGGGAACTAGCCATTATTTTAGCCTTATTAAAACCCGGTAAAGACAAGTTTTTAGCAGCAAACTATTGCCCTATTGCATTGACATCTTGTTTATGTAAAGTCATGGAGAAGATGGTCAATGCAAGGTTGATGTGGTACCTTGAAAAGAAAGGTATTTTATCACCGATTCAATGTGGATTCCGAAAAATGCACTCAACGACTGATGTGTTGATACGACTAGAGTCTTCTATTTGTGAAGCCTTTGCTTCCAAACAGCACCATGTTACAGTATTTTTTGACCTTGAAAAGGCATATGATACCACATGGAGATATGGTATACTTGAAACCATTCATGAATTGGGATTGAGAGGAGAGCTGCCACTATTTATTCAGGCATTTCTTTCACGTAGAGTTTTTCAAGTGAGAGTTGGGGAAACTCTATCCGAGAGTAAGTGCCAGGAAGAAGGAGTTCCTCAGGGTAGTGTGCTGAGTGTAACCCTTTTTGCACTAGCAATTAATGGGATATCCTCAGCCATTCCCCAGGATGTTCTCTCAACACTATTTGTGGATGATCTCTCGATATCATTTGCTGGCACCAGAATGGCAATAGTTGAGAGAAAAATCCAACTCTATTGATAAAATTATCCAGTGGGCTGACATGAATGGATTTAAGTTCTCGACAAGTAAAACTACCGTTGTCCATTTTTGTCGTATCCGGGGAGTACATCCAGACCCGGATTTATACATTAAAAGTCAACGGATACCATGTGCAAGAGAAGCTAAATTTTTAGGTTTGATATTTGATTGTAGGCTTACATGGGTTTCTCACTTAAAAGCATTAAAAGCTAAATGTGTTGAAGCTCTGAATATCTTAAAAGTATTGTCCCATACATCGTGGGGGGCAGACTGCAATACTATTTTAAAATTATACAAGGCCTTGATTTTTTCCAAAATTAGTTATGGTTGTGAGGTATATTCTTCAGCCACCCCAAGCCGGTTAAAAATATTAGACTCGATACATCATGCAGGTATTAGATTGTCTACTGGAGCTTTTAAAACCTCGCCTATCCCAAGTCTCCTTGTTGATGCTGGAGAGTTACCTCTAGACTTTTACCGAATGTCTTCCATTCTTCGGTATTGGTTTAGATTGCAAAGACTCCCTCACTCTCTAGCATTTCAGACTGCAAGCCTTGTAAGACACGCATCATACTCTGAGTTGCACCCAAAATCTCCTCAACCTTATGGCTTTCGGGTGAAACGATTATTAAATAGTCTGGATATAACTAGAAATAAGGTACTTCCATTCAAGGTATCATCAACGCCTCCATGGAAGTTACCGGAGATATCTTTTTGTAAATATTTTATTGGAGATAAGAAGAATATGTCAGACCTAGAAGCCAAGTCTCTTTTTAATGAACATGTTAAAGAACATAGAGGATCAACTTTTATCTATACTGATGGCTCCAAATCAGATGCTGGCGTTGGATTTGGAGTACATAGTAATGGTTTTAATTGTAGAGGTGCACTTCCTCTGACCGCTTCCATATTTACTGCCGAGCTGTATGGCATATTAACCGCTATTGAGAAAATAGCGTTGGAGAAGGAGGGTAATTTTACAATTTTTAGTGATGCAAGGAGTGTCCTTCAAGCTATGGAAGTTTTTAATTCTAATAACCCTCTAGTTTTAAAGATTTTAGAATGGCTTTTTATTATTGGACGGAGAGGTATAACAGTTCAATTTTGTTGGGATCCAGCACATGTAGGTGTGTCCGGGAATGAGAAGGCAGATTCACTGGCTAAGGAGGCTGCATCCGAGTTGCTGCCAAGAAGGTATCCCATTCCCTGTGATGATTTCTTACCTGACATCAAGAAATTGGTTTGCAATAAATGGCAACAGCAATGGGATAGTCAAGATGGCAATAAAATGCGAGAGATAACAAATGACATATCTCCTTGGAGGTATAATATGATGCCCCGAAAATGGGAGACGTCTCTTTGTCGTCTCCGTATTGGTCACACTCGGTTGACACATGAGTTTCTGCTGAAGGGCCAACACCAACCGTATTGTGACGACTGTTTAGTACCTCTAACAGTAAGGCATTTGTTGACCGAATGCCCCAATCATAACAACTTGCGGAATAGATATTTGTTTGAGGCTCGAGGTGAGGGTGGCAGGTTCATCCTCGCCAAGATTCTTGGAAATGATGTGTCCTACCATGCAAGTGGCATTTTTAGATTTATTTCAGAAGCAGGTCTTCTGAAAAATATTTAACTTTTATGACATTCAACTTTTATGAATTTTAATTGAATACTCTTTTATTTTTTATTTAATTTATTTTTTATTTTTGTATACATAAGTTAAATGTTACCGGCGTCAATGACCTCAGATGTCAGGATGCCTGAAAACTTTAAATCAATCAATCAATCAATCCTCCAGCCGTTCCTCTGCCGGGAACAGACTCCTCCCACCTCCTCGTTTACAGCAGAGGAGGTATTTTGAGATCATTGGGGAGTCCAGCCTAGCTATTCCCCTCCACCACTCGGTGGAAGAGCTTATAAGGGGAGTTCCGCTTGAGAAGCTCTCCGCCCGGCAGGAGACATTCTCGGCGAGATCCTGAGCCAGGAGAAGGTCGCGAAGTGTGCCATGCAGGCCACTTCGTGGCTGGATGTCTGGCTGGGTTCTCTGGGCATCCTATTGCGCTCTGAGGACTTGTCTAAGGAGAGCAATAGGAAGGCCCTGGAGACCTTCCTACTCTCGGGCACTCACTCCATCGAGTTCCTGGCCCACCAGGTTACCAACCTGTGGGCCAACTGGGTGTTGAAGCGTCGTAATGCGGTGACCGAAAAGTTCCACCCGAAGGTCCCTGCCGTGGATGTCTGCAGGTTCAGACACTCCTCCATCCTTGGAGGAAGCTTGTTCGAGCCCAAGGACAAGGAACGCACAGCTGAGAGGTGGAGGAAGTCTAGCCAAGACTCGCTCCTCCAGAGGGCCCTCTCATCTCTGCCTTACAAGCCTCCAGCTCCGCAACAACATCAACAGCAGCCTCGCAGGACACCGAAGCAGGCTCCGGCAGCTAAGACGAAGGTGTTTAAGCCTCAGCCCTTTCCTGTCAAGGACAAGAGGGGCGGTAAGTCCTCCAGGGGAGGCAAAACTCCTAGAGGGAGCAGCCGTGGCCGTAAGCGCTAGGAGTGGCAGTCCCCCCGCGTGTCCACCTGTGGGGGGATGCCTACAAAGTTGCGTGCACAGGTGGCAGCAACATGGGGCCTATTCTTGGACGGTCTCTGTGATCGGCCAAGGTTATCACGTCCCATTCACGACATCTCAACCTCCCCTGACAGCGAATCCAGTGTCGTTGAGCTACTATGCCATGGGATCGGCAAAGGGGCTGGCCCTTCGGGCAGAAGTCGAGACCATGCTCAAGAAGGATGCTCTCCAGGAGGTCGTCGACGGCTCCCCAGGCTTCTTCAGTCAACTCCTTCTTGTAAAGAAGGCGTCTGGAGGCTGGAGACCCGTCATCGACCTCTCAGATCTGAACAATTTTGTCAAGCAAACTCCGTTCAGCATGGAGACAGTGGACACGGTCAGACTTGCAGTGAGACCACAAGACTTCATGTGTACACTGGATCTGAAGGACGCGTACTTCCAGATCCCAATCCATCCGTCTTCCTGGAAGTACTTGAGATTCAGCCTAGACAGCAAGACCGACCAGTTCAAGGTGCTGTGCTTCGGTCTCTCCACAGCACCTCAGGTGTTCACCAGAGTGTTTACCCTGATTTCATCATGGGCGCACAGGAACGGCATCCGTCTCCTCCGATATCTGGACGACTGGCTGATCCTGGCAGACTGGGAGTCGACCCTTCTTCGCACCGAGACAGGCTTCTGGGTCTTTGCCAAGATCTGGGGATCATGGTAAATCTCGAGAAGTCCTCTCTGCAGCCGTCCCAGCGACTGGTTTATCTAGGCATGTTATTAGACACCAATCTCCACAAAGCCTTTCCATCAGACGACAGGATAGCAAGGCTGAGGAGGGTGGCAGAACCCTTCCTGAGGCGGGAAGAGCTTCCAGCCCAATCATGGGGAGGATGATTCCATAATTTCTTGGTCTCAGTCCTAACAGGCGGGTTCAGCTTACACCTGTGTCTCTATATCTGTTTTGATGCTATCCTTCGAGTAGGGTATGGAGTGGACCATCTGGGAAGTATACTCTCATTGTGCCGATAGTGGAGAGTGCAAATTTCCTTTCCGACGTGTGATGGCCTAACATTCTCGAGCAGGTACATCTACACAATATTTTATCAATGGCCAGGTAAAAAACAAATAAAATGAGGTAAATGAAGCAAGAAGTTTTTTAAAGTCCAGTTATATTAATTTAATTAATATTTTTGATAAAAATTACTGGTTGAGACAACCGAGACGATTAATTGCTGTCCTGCCTCCCTCAAGTTAGTAACTTACTTCACCGGAAAACAACCGTATGAAGCAAGCCCCTACCAATGACTATCATGTCTCTCAGGATCTGAAAAACAAAAAACACTCCCTGTAAAACTGTTCACGTAAAAGGGAAACTAAATTACTCACGGGAATCCGTATTAACAAAAACAACAAAACGGGAATTCGTTCAATAAAAATCCCTTCAAAGGAATTCGATTTTTAAATCTAAAGCACAAAACAAATTATTCAAAAACTGTGGTAATCCACCAAAAACAAAACTTAATGGCTAATAGCCTAATGTGGTAATCCACCAAAACAAAACTTTATGGCACATAGCCTAATGTAGTAATCCACCAAAACAAAACTTTATGGCAAATAGCCTAATGTGGTAATCCACGAATAACAACAAATGAATTCTCAATAAAAGTGGTAATTCACTGCAAAAACAAAACTTGAAGATAAAAAAAAAAAGAACCGAAAACAAAATTGGAAAAATAGCTATTTCTTTTGATCCCGAGATTTATATTTTAACAAGGTCTTGAGAAGGGAACTAAATTAATCTAATGTATTAAATCATTATGGCTAGGGTATCAAATCAACTCATGTTCAGATGTGAAAAGGCTGACTCACCTCAATACTCCTGCCGTTCACTAAATTACTGTTGCTCCTGCTGCCCCCCAAAGTGTCATAGTGTCGGTATCACTAGGGGTTTATCCTTCCATGAGCGCGACTTAAAAATGACCACAGTACAATAAGGATTTTGCCTGAGAACTGACTTGGAAACTCTGATCGCCTTGACAAAAACTTCCAGCTCTCGGACAAGTGTAAACAAGCAGTTCACCTTAAAAACAATACTAGGCGACAGATCACTAATAACAAGATTGTTTAGAGGAACTAAAGTCAGCCCCGCTCTACACTTGAACATGACAAAAATAATATTACGAATAATATTTAAGAGGTTTGATATTTATTATATTTAACAACAAAAGAAATCACTTTCAACTTCTCCAATTTTGGTTTACGATAAATTATTTTCTACACTGGGGGGAGGGGATTCAATTTATTTATATAAACTAAATAAATTGAATGCAGAAATTCATGATAAATAGGATCCCCAAAGCAAGAAAAGTTGAAAACATTAAATTACAAAAAATATTTAATACATTCAATATACAAAGGTATATTAAAATTTAAATATAACATGACATTATTGACAGTTAAATGCCCAACCAAATACTCTATATAATAACTATTTACAAGTAAAGATTCTCTTATTCACCCGAAACATAAATCATTTTAGGTTTCCAAGATTTTTCTAGTCCGTTCCGAGCTGTCAATAGCAGCCTGGCGCTTAACTCTAGTATCCTTGGGTACTTGAGACTCCTGTACATCAACCTTAGAATTATTCGGAATTTCATCTTTCCGGGTGAGAAGTGGGATGATGACTGACGAATGTCTCTTCACAAGTTCTTGGGTTTTCCCTTTAAGGATAGTGGCACCAGTAACCTCACCCAAAGTATTTGTAAAAATCTCTTTTACAACGCCCATCGGGTAGTCATTTGGCTTAGTGAAATTTTCTTTAAGTAGTACAATATCTCCAGGTGAGATCTTATTATGAGTGACTGGCTTGTATCTATCAGGGACATCTACAGCCTGATGTATTAGATTAGCAATAAATTCTTCCTGATATAGTTTAACTAAATTGTTTCTCACCTTTTGCAATTGATTGTAATCTTGCTTAAACTTTGATTGAGAATAATTTTCAGGAATCCAGTCAGGGTCTCTCCCCTCATGCAATTCGGGAATTATATTAACCGATATCAGATCGTACCCATGAATCAAATTTTCTGGGGTGATAGGTTCTGGAATGTCATCGCCAATCTGATCCCTTAAGGCTTCTTTAAATGCTATTGGCCTACGATTGACTAAATGAATGACTTGTTGAATTAGGAACTCAAAATCATGGTATTCTAAGACATTCTTACCAATAGCTCCATAGATCAATCTTTTAACAAGTTTAACACATACTTCCACCATCGAACCTAACTGACTATGACCCTTGACAAATTGGTCAAACTTTAAAGATTGGACCCCATTGCGTTCAAAATATGACTGAGTCTCATGATCTTTGATGTAGTCAATAATTATATTAGAGGCAGAGACTAGTTGGGAGCCTAGGTCACTAATACAATATTCTGGGATTCCAAACTGGAAACAATGAATCTGAAAGGCTCTAAGAAATTCTTTAACAGAAAGATCTAAACAAATAATCAAATTAACTGCTCTACTCCACATACAAGTGATACATAGTAGATAGATTTTTCCTTTCTTACCCTGTTGTTTAACGCTCAATGGGCCAATGAAATCCATAAATAAATATCTAAAGGGGACATTAGGTGGTGACACTCTCCATTTCCTGTAGGGAGATTGATTAATACTATTGGTTCTTGACTTAAACCTACGACAAAAAACACATTCTCTAAGGTTTCTCTTAACCACTGAAAAATATGACGGTACGTAAAACCGCTTTCTCATTTCTGACAAAACAGAGTAACATCCCGTATGGTTGAGCTTTTTGTGCAGGTTATGCACAATCAGGGAAGTTAGATGGCTATTTTTAGCCAGCAACAAAGGAAAACCATGCCTCCGAATGAGTTTGTCACACTTGCTATGTACTCTAAGCAAACCATTGTTGTCAACGTAAACATTAAGCTGACCTATTATGTTAGGCATGTCTTTTTTTCTTTGAGTAGGACAATTGAAATATGTAAAAACCTCAGGGAAATGTGCCCGTTGATCCTGTAGTATAACTAACTTGCAAGCTCTTTCATGTATACTATTGCTCTTTAATTCTAAGTGAGCAAATTTATTGGAGTCCTTAGCTTTCAAACAACCCTTTAACTTCTCTACGAAAATAATAACTTGCCTGATTAGCAATATTATACAAGTAAATCAAAACTGGAAAATTCTTCAAATTTAAGAAAATATTCAAAATTATCTGACATGGCCACAACATTGGAACTAGTACACACAGACTCCCCTATTTCTAAACTATTATCCAGCTCGCACTCTGCATAAGGATTTGGAACCATAAATGATAAATTACCATTTTCACTGCATAGGAAGGTTTCCTTTTCCTCAAAACATTCAGGACCAGAATAGAAATTGGTTTGCATCAACTTACGATATGAAAGGCAACGAGTTATGGCATCTGCAGGATTTTCATTCCCTCCAACAAAAGCAAAATGGACGGGGTGTTTTGCACATAAGTTCTCTACATGCTGAATTCGATTCATCACAAAACCTGACCGTTTCTGCATTTTTGACAATTTATTAGTAGACGAATTCAACCAAGAGAGTGCTACCTGACTATCCGAAAACACATGAAGGCCAACAATATTCAAAGAATTGATGCATAGTGGTCCAGCTAATTCGTTATACAAATCTAAAACCACTTCTGTTGCAAAGGCTACTCCCTGCATCTCCAAAGATGGAATGCTTTTACTTTCCAACTGCCTATTTATCATACGATTTTTTGCCATCACAAAACTTGACGACATAGAATCAATATCAATGATGTACACAACAACACCATATAGTAATTTAGAGCTATCACAGCAAGCAGCCAAATGAAATTTTCCATCCCTACGTCCAACAAATCTATCAATAGCAATATCAGGAGCGGAATTGGCCTGATTAGCAATATTATGCCATTCTTTACGTAACTCTGGTGATAATTGATCGTCCCATCCTAAATTTCTATTTCACTGAAGACCATGAAGAAATAATCTGCTTCGATTTAGGATGGGACCAGTAATACCAAAAATATCAAAGTGAGAGGCAATGGTACTTAAAATTTCCCTCTTAGTTTTAGCCTTACCATTCAACTGAAATTTATTTGCTAACAGACAATCAAGTGTTCGATTCCACTGCATACCAAGAAGTTTAACAACCTCTCCCGTTTCAGAACCTGTGCAGGAATCTATTTCTCCCTGTAGGGACCTGTCATTAGTAACGAACTGTTGTAAATCAAAACCATAAGGAGAAAATATAGATCCTACCACAGAATATGCCCAGTGCAGATTTTCAATTTCATTTGCACTAAAAGCACAATTGTCCATATAAGACAAAGAATGAATGCACCTTTTCAACTCCTTCAACTGGTTTTCATCATGCTCAGCATCTAAAATCAAAATCTTGTAAAGACCAAGCATCAACAAAGTTGGGGAACATCTTAAGCCGAAGCTCAACCTAACATTCCGATATGCAACAATGGTAAAATCTCCCTTCTCAACATTTTTATACCATAAAAAACAGAGTCTGTTAGCATCAACATCACTTAATGCAATCTGGTTAAAGGCCTTGCATAGATCAAAGCATACTAACAATTTATCAAACCTTAAATGTAATAATGATGAAGAAAGTTTCTGATTTAGGCATGGACCTGCATGTATGGCCTGGTTATGACTTATTGTCTGACCCTTGGTTGAGTTTCTTTCACACAAGTTTGATAGAAACACAACTCTACATTTGGTAGTTTCACGATTCAATTTGAACACACCCATATGAGGCAAAAAAGAGTGTTCTGGGTGTTCATGTACAAACTGGTCAAGATTAGGAATCCTTTCTATTATTCCAACCCTTTCCTGTTCTTTTAGGGCTTCATTCATTAACTGTAAATGAGATGGATTTCTCTTTAGTTTTTTAAGATTAGATTCCAAAATAACTTTAGCCAAATGAAAATTTCTACCAAGCATATGAGATACTTTTGCATTCCACAAAAGTGGCATAACTAATCTACCCTCCTCATTCTGAATAGTGTGATCCAAACAATATTTGACAAGCTGATCATGCAGCTCTGAATTCTCCAAATCATAAACCTCATTGTCCAAGTGAATATATTTATTACAAATACTGGCAAGCACATCATCTGTGGCTTTATCTAACTGAACAAATTACATTACCTTTTTCATCGATTACACTGAATTCTGAAACCTTAATAGGATAATCAACTTCACACTTATCCAGAGAAGACGGCTTATCTATCTTTACACCCAAACCAGTAATATACTGATGACAATTTATAACCAAGGAGGACGGATGTAGATAAGGAATATCCTTCAATAAGGTGTCAATTTCACCTTTAAGAAGGACACCAAACGGGGTCATAGCATACATAGACCTGCTATTCCTACCAAAAACTACTTCTGTGAGTGGTAAACAATATCCGGATTTAGTTCCCAAAATCAAATCAATATTCTCAATGCAATCACTATTAGGCGTTAGAAACTCATCAACCAACACATACCCTTTCGTCTGGAAACCGTAAACCACTTTGCCCAAACCTTTTAATTTCAACTTTATGTTAATAGATGGAATACATAATGCCTCTATTTTGTGAATAGCATTACCAATTATTATTTCAAATTCCACTAGTTTTGAGGCATATTTCTGAGAAACAATACCATTTATTCTCAAGTCAACCTTGGCTTGTAATACCTTTAAATCCAAAGCATTGGCTAGTTCCTCACTAATCAGATTTAACTGACTTCCATCATCCTTCAATGCTCTTATGCTTCTGTTTTGGATGCTACAAGAAAAGGTAGGGAGAATGCTGGAATCACAGTCCAAATTACTTTTAAGAGCCTCCATTATAACTACGTTATTATTAGATTCCATGGAGGAATTCTTCTTATCCTTTTTCGAGGAAGTCTTAGGAGATTCAGATTTTCTATTATCATTAGGAGATGCTGATTTTTTACTATTCTTACAGAGGAAACTAAAGTGCCATGCTTTATAAAACTTACATTTCATCTTAAATTTAAAGTTACATTTGTCAGTAGTGTGACTCAAGCTTGCACACTTATAACACCCATTTAAAGATTGAATTTTGTCAAGCTTAGTGGTAACATCCGAAAATATTTCACATTTATAAATAGGATGCAAGGCAGGTTTGCCTTCTGTGGTACACAAGACACAAGGAAAGAAATTTGACGGTTTCCTTAGGGAACTAACACTAGCAGCATAACTTGCACTATTCTTCCTATGATTATGATTATCATGCAATTTATTTCCTACATTAGACCTCTTACTTTGCTCATTAAATCTTTCACAGGCCTCAAAGAAATTATCATTAATTTCCTTTAATGTTGGCCTTGATGAATTAGTAATGTGGGTTAAGTGTACTTTAAAACGATTATCTAAGCCCTGCTAGAAAAAATACCTAAAAAAATCCTCACGTTCCAGAGACAAACTTTCAGCTGCTTGAGTTAGATTTCTTATCTGTGAAATATATTCAAATGGGTCACTTTCTAATTTCATATTGATTTCAGAGATTTTTTTGATGGTATTAAAAATTCTGAGGTCTTTAGAAGCTAGGGCCTCTGTTAGTAATTTCTTGGCATGAACATAACCCTTCTTGTCCGATTCTAATGATTCTAAAAGTACTAAGGCCCTTCCACTGATTTGCTGCTTTAACAGAATAAATTTGTCATATTCTGAATATTTGAACATAGACGTTATGTCTTCAAAATCTTTAAAAAACTTCAATAGATCCTCCCCTTCTTGGCTACGAAATTCTGGAAGCGGAGCAGTGGGACTCTTCAACAAACTTCGGGCAGTATCAACACTAACATTAGAAAGGGAAACATTTCGTGTAAGCTCAGCAGTACATTCCCGAATTTTAACAACATAACTTTCACAGGAATCAAGTTCGGCATTTAGCCATGTTTCATCCTCCTCTTCAGACCATTTGAGCCTTTGAATTTCACTATTATACTTCTTAAGCGATTCTAAATGATCTTGTAACTCTGACTTAATCTTATTCTTTTCCAATTCAGTTAACTGACAATAATTAGTCCTTTTATTATAACATTCAGTTACTAACTTGCGAATATATTTTCGGGAATTAATCAACAACTTTAATTCAGACGCCATGTTTAATTAGGAATTTGCTTTTACAATGTCTGATAAACAATTATAAATCCACTGAAACAGACAGTCTAAACCCCCTCTATTGAAATGAATGCCGTCAGCTTTAAAATAGCTAGGGTCATCGAGTTTTGACGAACCGTTAATCAACAAAGTTTTATATTTAAAGGGTTGACGGTCTAACCACTTATTAAAATTTCTAGCTAATTTCTTATACAAATCTGCAGAAGGGGGGCCGTGTCTATTAGTACTTTTCAAGTGGCGAATTTCAACGTGAGCAACAACAAGTAGTGAATTTGGTAACCTTAATCTCAAAATAGCAAAAAAACGTTCACAATCTGCTTTAACAATATTCAAATCCACATTCTCCCATATAATCTTTTCCACCCAAAAATACAACGGTCACTTCTGGATTATATTCAGCCAAATCATCCAACAACTTCGGATTAAGTATAAAATTCCTATATCCGAATCCAGGAAATGCTAAAAATTCAACAGGCACTTTAAGATCACCGTATGTCAAACACGAATAACCTAACTGCTTCAAGTCCCGAACGTAACTATGGCCTAAAACACCGATTTTCATGTAACCTTTAACAAAATATGCTCAAAGATACCGACACTAAATAACACCAAAGGAAGGGCAGCAGGCAGCAATTTCTTCTCAAGTCCCCCCAGGGGTTCCATACACAATATTTTATCAATGGCAAGGTAAAAAACAAATAAAATGAGGTAAATGAAGCAAGAAGTTTTTTAAAGTCCAGTTGTATTAATTTAATTAATATTTTTGATAAAAATTACTGGTTGAGACAACCGAGACGATTAATTGCTGTCCTGCCTCCCTCAAGTTAGTAACTTACTTCACCGGAAAACAACCGTATGAAGCAAGCCCCTACCAATGACTATCATGTCTCTCAGGATCTGAAAAACAAAAAACACTCCCTGTAAAACTGTTCACGTAAAAGGGAAACTAAATTACTCACGGGAATCCGTATTAAAAAGAAAAAAAAAAAACGGGAATCCGTTCAATAAAAATCCCTTCAAAGGAATTCGATTTTTAAATCTAAAGCACAAAACAAATTATTCAAAAACTGTGGTAATCCACCAAAAACGAAACTTAATGGCTAATAGCCTAATGTGGTAATCCACCAAAACAAAACTTTATGGCACATAGCCTAATGTAGTAATCCACCAAAACAAAACTTTATGGCAAATAGCCTAATGTGGTAATCCACGAATAACAACAAATGAATTCTCAATAAAAGTGGTAATTCACTGCAAAAACAAAACTTGAAGATAAAAAAAAAAGAACCGAAAACAAAATTGGAAAAATAGCTATTTCTTTTGATCCCGAGATTTATATTTTAACAAGGTCTTGAGAAGGGAACTAAATTAATCTAATGTATTAAATCATTATGGCTAGGGTATCAAATCAACTCATGTTCAGATGTGAAAAGGCTGACTCACCTCAATACTCCTGCCGTTCACTAAATTACTGTTGCTCCTGCTGCCCCCCAAAGTGTCATAGTGTCGGTATCACTAGGGGTTTATCCTTCCATGAGCGCGACTTAAAAATGACCACAGTACAATAAGGATTTTGCCTGAGAACTGACTTGGAAACTCCGATCGCCTCGACAAAAACTTCCAGCTCTCGGACAAGTGTGAACAAGCAGTTCACCTTAAAAACAATACTAGGCGACAGATCACTAATAACAAGATTGTTTAGAGGAACTAAAGTCAGCCCCGCTCTACACTTGAACATGACAAAAATAATATTACGAATAATATTTAAGAGGTTTGATATTTATTATATTTAACAACAAAAGAAATCACTTTCAACTTCTCCAATTTTGGTTTACGATAAATTATTTTCTACAACATCAAACCAACCCTTTTCTCTCTCTTTCATCTAATGGATTCTTTAAGGAACGAACCCCCATCCCCTGGATACGCTGACTCTCCCCCGGCACTGTTGACGACCTCTGCTAATGTGATAAGGGAAAGCTCTGTTGATGACCTCGGAACGGGAAAGGACCATTCTACTGATATTTCTAAATCGAGTAATTTGGGTAACACGACGAAACTTCGAATCCTCCATGTTAAACAAATTTCAATAGAGACAAATTATGATGATCTATGTAAAGCATTTGAATGCTATGGATACATAAAAGAAATAAGGATGAAACTTGAAGCTGAAACTTGGGATTCATGGATATCTTATAGTAGTTATGACGAAGCATTTAGTGCAATAAGTAACTTGAATAATATTAAAATTAATAACTTGAATGTCGCGGCTGCTCTCTGCGATAAGGTACCAAAAGATTTGGATGTGTACAGGCCTGCCGATTGGTTGGAAAAAGATGCAGATTTAGTTATGCCCTCCCAGAGAAATCCAAAACCACCGATGTGGCTTATAGCTGAATCAAAGGGGGTTACAGGGAATTATTTTAAAATATGCAAATTGATTCAGAAAAAAGTAGGAACTATTGCACCAGGCGATATATCTCGTTTCGGAAAAAATAGTTTCCTTATCCATGCTAAATCCAGTACACAGTCGGTAATATTGTCCAATATGAATATAAGTAATGATGACATTAAGTTAGATGTCAAACCCCACCTAAATTTTAGCTACGGAAGGGGCGTAGTTTTTAACAGAGATCTATATGATTTTACAGAGGAGGAAGATACTCACGTTCCAGGATGCTGATGTACCTTTTCATATTATTATCGAGAACGAAAGGATTAAAGTAAGACCCTTCAAGCAGAAGCCATTGCAATGCTTTAATTGTTTTAAATTTGGGCACCTGTCCAAAGTTTGCAAAAATGAGATGTGTGGTATTTGCTCCAAATCTTACCATGGAGAGTGTGCACTTGGAGCCAGGTGTTTAAATTGCAGCTCGAATCACAAATCCACAGACAAGAGCTGCGAGCTATATAAGTTGGAGGAAGCTGCCCTCAACAAATCAAACTTAGAACATATAAGTGTGACCCATGCCAAAAGACTATTAAATAAATCAAATACATATGCTAAGGCATTAAAATCAAACCAACCTAGCGCTGCCAATAGCTCAAAAAAAGTATACTATCTGACAAAATGTCAAATAACGAGGTAACCATATTACCTCCTGAGGCTTTACCACGGTGTATTAACACTAGGTCATTGCCCATTGCTGTACAGCCTTCAGCCGCCATTACAAAAAATAATACAAACCTCTCTCAGGCCATGTCCTTGCCTGATCTGATGGAGGTTCCACTTAAGACTAACTTACCTGATGCACCTGTTGTGGGAAAGGTGCAAAAACCTCGAATCCCACCATCTATTAATCGTAAAAGAGAGAGACCTCCATCTCTCTCTCCACCCTCCATTAGAAACGTTAAGGTTATGACATCAAATAAATTTGATGTTTTGTCTGTTGATGTTTCTAATGAACCAGAAGATGAACTGAATAAATCAGAAATTCAAGTTGAGGTCCACCATCCACCTCAACAAATAGATAAAAAGAATACAAAGAAAAACACAAATGTAAAACCCAACATAACAAGACCACCTCTGAAGAAACCTATCGGTAATAATGTTAAATTGAAAACTGCTAATGGGAAGACCTCATCCAAGATGTCTTCCAGAAATGATCCATAGTTTTCTCCATTTTGCAATGGAACTGTCAGGGTTTGAGGGCAAAATATGAAGAACTTAAGCTCCTAATTCATGAGCATTCCCCCATAATTGTATGTCTACAGGAAAGTATGCTTGATTCTAACACTCCTAGTCCTCGAGAGTATGTTAGCTATAGAACACCATATAATCAACAAGCAGGGAGCCATGGCGGAAGTCTCATGTACATTCGTCGAGATGTTCCCCAAATACCCATGTCTATACGTACAACCCTGCAGGCAGTTGTTGTACAAATTGATATAGGGAGAAAATATACAATATGCTCTCTGTACTTACCTCCAAATGATAATATTTCATATGATGATTTAGCAGAAGTCATTCAACAACTCCCTCAACCTTTTCTCTTACTGGGAGATATGAATGGTAGACATCCTTTATGGGGTGATGTTTTGGCCAACACAAGGGGCAATATTATCTCATCAATTGTGGAGAATGAGGATGTGGGGCTCCTTAATACAGAAGAGCCCACGCACTTCCATGTTCAGACAGGTACTTTGTCATGCATTGACCTTTCAATTGCAAGCTCTAACTGCCTTCTTGATTTTGATTGGAGGACATTAGATGATTGGCATACTAGTGATCATGCATCAATCATTATAAACACCAACAAGGGTCCGCCTTTGCAAAGATCGCCACGTTGGAATCTAGACAAGGCAGACTGGGTTAAATTTTCTGAGCTAAGTGAAATCGAAGGGAGAGCAGAACAGTTTGAAAGTATTGATGATGCCATAGATCTACTGAATGGAACTCTTCATACAGCAGGAATCAATTCGATTCCCAAAACCACAGGACTATTCAAAAGACGACCAGTCCCGTGGTGGTCCTCAGAATTAACAGCCTTGCACAGAGCCACCAGAAAATCTCTGACTAGATTGTGTAGACGCCGTACTGATGAAAATTTGATATACAAAAAGTGTAGAGCACAGTTCCGTCGTGCCATGAAAGAAGCTAGACGCCAATCTTGGGTGGCTTTTGTTTCCTCCATTAATAGTAGAACACCACCATCTTCTGTATGGAGGAAAATAAAAAAAAATTGCAGGCAAATTTTCCCCGAACCCACCACCAATGTTGAAAGTGAATGGTCAGTTTGTGACTGAAGGAAATGAAGTTAGTAATGCCCTGGCTCACCATTTTTCAAATGTATCGTGCAAGAGTGTAGCAGCTCCTGGTCACCAGTACAGGAGCATTGAAGAAAAGAAAATTTTAAAATTTGCAACAGGAAGGGAAGAATCGTATAATTCTCCTTTTACTGAAAGAGAACTTGATTCCGCACTCGCTACTTGCAACGATACAGCTCCTGGACCCGATGGAATTCTATATGCAATGGTTAAACATGTACATTTTAATACAAAGTTATTTATTTTAAGTATTATTAATAGAATATGGCATGATCATAGTTACCCAAGTGTTTGGGAACTATCCATTATTTTAGCCTTTTTAAAACCTGGTAAGGACGAGTTTTTAGCAGCAAGCTATCGACCTATTGCATTGACTTCGTGTTTATGTAAAATCATGGAGAAGATGGTCAATGCAAGGCTGATGTGGTACCTTGAAAAGAAGGGTATTTTATCACCGATTCAATGTGGATTCAGAAAAATGCACTCAACAACTGATGTGTTAATACGACTTGAGTCTTCTATTTGTGAAGCCTTTGCTTCCAAACAGCACCATGTGACAGTATTTTTTGACCTTGAAAAGTCACATGATACCACATGGAGATATGGTATACTTAAAACCATTCATGAATTTGGCTTGAGAGGAGAGCTGCCACTATTTATTTAGGCATTTCTTTCACGTAGAGTTTTTCAAGTGAGAGTGGGGGAAACTCTGTCAGAGAGTAAGTGCCAGGAAGGAGGAGTTCCTCAGGGTAGTGTGCTGAGTGTAACCCTTTTTGCACTAGCAATTAATGGGATATCCTCAGACATTCCCCAGGATGTTCTCTCAACATTATTTGTGGATGATCTCTCAATATCATTTGATGGCACTAGAATGGCAATGGTTGAGAGAAAAATCCAACTCTCTATTGATAAAATTATCCAGTGGGCTGACATGAATGGATTTAAGTTCTCGACAAGTAAAACTACCATTGTCCATTTTGTTGTATCCGGGGAGTACATCCAGACCCGGATATATACATTAAAGGTCAACGGATACCATGTGCAAGAGAAGCTAAATTTTTAGGTTTGATATTTGATTGTAGGCTTACATGGGTTCCTCACTTAAAAGCGTTAAAAGCTAAATGTGTTGAAGCTCTGAATATCTTAAAAGTATTGTCCCATACATCATGGGGGGCAGACCGCAATACTATTTTAAAATTATACAAGGCCTTGATTTTTTCCAAAATTAGTTATGGTTGTGAAATATATTCTTCAGCCACCCCAAGCCGGTTAAAAATATTAGACTCGATACACCATGCAGGTATTAGATTGTCTACTGGAGCTTTTAAAACCTCGCCTATCCCAAGTCTCCTTGTTGATGCTGGAGAGTTACCTCTAGACCTTTACCGAATGTCTTCCATTATTCGGTATTGGTTTAGATTGCAAAGACTCCCTAACTCTCTAGCCTTTCAGACTGCAAGCCTTGTAAGACACGCATCATACTCTGAGTTGCACCCAAAATCTCCTCAACCTTATGGCTTTCGGGTGAAACGATTATTAAATAGTCTGAATATAATTAGAAATAAGGTACTTCCATTCAAGGTATCATCAACGCCTCCATGGAAGTTACCAGAGATATCTTTTTGTAAATATTTTATTGGAGGTAAGAAGAATATGTCAGACCTAGAAGCCAGGTCTCTTTTTAATGAACATGTTAAAGAACATAGAGGATCAACTTTTATCTATACTGATGGCTCCAAATCTGATGCTGGCGTTGGATTTGGAGTACATAGTAATGGTTTTAATTGTAGAGGTGAACTTCCTCTGACCGCTTCCATATTTACTGCCGAACTGTATGGCATATTAACCACTATTGAGAAAATAGCGTTGGAGAAGGAGGGTAATTTTACAATTTTTAGTGATGCAGGGAGTGTCCTTCAAGCTATAGAAGTTTTTAATTCTAATAACCCTCTAGTTTTAAAGATTTTAGAATGGCTTTTTATTATTGGACGGAGAGGTATAACAGTTCAATTTTGTTGGGTTCCAGCACATGTAGGTGTGTCTGGGAATGAGAAGGCAGATTCACTGGCTAAGAAGGCTGCATCCAAGTTGCTGCCAAGAAGGTATCCCATTCCCTGTGATGATTTCTTACCTGACATCAAGAAATTGGTTTGCAAAAAATGGCAACAGCAATGGGATAGCCTAGATGGCAATAAAATGCGAGAGGTAACAAATGACATATCTCCTTGGAGGTATAATATGATGCCCCGAAAATGGGAGACGTCTCTTTGTCGTCTCCGTATTGGTCACACTCAGTTGACACACGAGTTTCTGCTGAAGGGCCAACACCAACCGTATTGTGACGACTGTTTAGTACCTCTAACAGTAAGGCATTTGTTGACCGAATGCCCCAATTATAACAACTTAAGGAATAGATATTTGTTTGAGGCTCGAGGTGAGGGTGGCAGGTTCATCCTTGCCAAGATTCTTGGAAATGATGTGTCCTACCATGCAAGTGGCATTTTTAGATTTATTTCAGAAGCAGGTCTTCTGAAAAATATTTAACTTTTAAATATTAAACTTAGGCGGTGAATATATAAATAGCTGATGTCTCCGACGGTCGACAGATTCCAAAAACTCGCGAGCGATCGCCATGAAGGCTGCCGGGTGTGCCCACCAGCGCCGACTATCGGCCAGATACCGCATATACTTCTCAACCAAACCAGTTCTTCTCTGTCGGTGTTAAAGACAACACTGGTTCCGCTCGCGCTAGACCTCGAGTTTTTTACCGAATTGGTGAAGTACTTGGTTTTGGTTTTATTGCTTTCGCCGTGTTGGATTATTCAATACTATCTTCAAAAGAAATGCTTTTGAAAGGAGAGGAAAAGTTTTTGCCCTTGCTTTTTTAATCTCGCTCTGGTTTTTCCATAGAGAAAAGATGGCCGACCCTTCCCCCAGTGTACGGAAGTGTGTTAAAGGCTTTTAGTAATTATTTTATCACTTTATAAATTATTGTTGATATTTATAGATTTACCTCTATATATTTTATATCTCACCCGCCTTTATTAGGCCTCTTCGATTAGCTTTCCATTTATACTAAACACCGAGATAAATTTTATGTTTTTGTTTATAAGCGGCCTTTGCTTATTCTTTGTAGGCGGTCCTGACTTGGAAAACGAAGTTAAACAACGTTGAGCCCATTCAACTTTTATTTTTGTTTAGATTGATGAGATGAATATTTTTAGAAAATATTTTAAGAAATTTATTCTTGGAATAGTCTTCGTGCTGTTTTTCAAAGATGAACTAACGTTTGGTTTATTTATGCCACGCAGTTTGCGCTCTATCGTTACGATAGAGAAAGAGAGAATCACGGTTTCACTTTGCAGAAAGAGTAAATCGAATTTGACGTTTTGTTCATTCTTCTTTCAAATTGAAGTTTTTTAGATACTAATTTAAAGGAACATGTTAATTTTCTTAGTCCTTTTAGTTTTTTCCTTTAGTCAAATAACCTGTTATTGACGAAGAGTGAGTATGCCATTCTCTTGTGAGTGACAAGAGAGAGAGAGAGAGAAAGAGAGAACGATCTTTATTCTCGTCCCAAGTCTCTGTAACAAGGAGTTTGGGAGCGAGTAACGTTGTTCTCGATTCAGATTTTTACTCTCGTCCCAAGTCTCTGTACGGGGAGAGAGGATAAAACGTTTTAGTTTTTATTCTCATCCCAAGGCACTGTACGGTGAGAGATTGAAAACGTAGTCCTTAGTGAACTAGTTTTAGTCTCATCCCCAGTCACTGATCTTTTTAACTTTATATATTTCCGTTTTATTCGATATACAGTGAACCCTCGCTACTTCGCGGTTCGACCATCGCGGATTCACCACTTCGCGGATTTTTTCCATAACCCATATATATACAGTAATATATATATATATATATATATATATATATATATATATATATATATATATATATATATATATATGTATGCATGTATTTATGTATATCTGTAGGTATGTATATGTGTATATATATATATATATATATATATATATATATATATATATATATATATATATATATATATATATATATATATATATATATATATATATATATATATATACACACACACACATATATATATATATATATATATATATATTATATATATATATATATATATATATATATATATATATATATATATATATATATATATATATATCTATATATCTAAAGTAGGAAGATGTGATGTAGTTCTAAGGGAAAAGTATGGGAAATATGTCTGGGTAATAAGCAAAGCTCTACCTCCAGTTTGTTTCTACATTATGATCAGAGATAAATGTAAACAAAACATTGGTTGCCATTTTTTATCGTGCTTTTTAGCATGTTTAGGAAATGCATGATATAAAATCACCTTTAATATTTGTGCCTGTTTTAGTTTAGGGTACTGTAGTACATGCATTAAGTGTTCTGTACATTAAAGGGTAGTTTGTTAACAGTACTACGTACAAGGGAAGGTTTTTAAAGTCTGAATATACATGTTGAATAAATAGGTAAATATGGTGTCACTACTTCGCGGATTTTCACCTATCGCGGCCGCGACTGGAACCTATCTACCGCGATAAACGAGGGTTCACTGTATATGTATATGTTTATTGATTTTTGCATGTGTGTTTCATTTTGTACTAATGTGCTTACATTATACGACTTATTTCGCAATTCTAACCTTTTGATTTAAGGGAGAATTGCGTGCTTCAGGTAGAAATCAACTTTATTCATGTCTAATGTGAAATTATTAAAAAATGCGATATCAGTGAAGAAAGTGCGAAAAACATGTTCAGTGTTGCGGAGGGTTCGTTTGTTCCTGCTTGTCGCTTGCCTAGTCCGAGACCTCTTTCAGGCTCCCCTGCACCAGGGAGAAGGAATGTCGTAGGACCTAAGGGAGTGAGAGGTGTAAACCAACGAACAGACGTTCCCTCAAAGGTATCAGACGTTGCTCGTCAAGCACGTCCTTGCCATAAGACAGGAGAGACGAAGTTTCTCCTCGTCTTCCGATGATTCGTCTCTTTAAAAGCCTGGGCGTAAGGTTTCGAGACGGTTGAAACGTTTATTAGTTCCTTCAGAACAAGTTCAACGTCCTAGCTGTAGTCATCATGAGAGTCCCATTCATAGCGATGACGTTCATGTACAGACGTTTCTCCCACACACTCGACGTGACGTTGAGCGGTAGACACCGTAGACACGACGTGACGTCGAGTGTCAGTCACCGTAGTCACGATATAGCATCGATCAGCAGTCACCGCTGTTACTACGTGACGTTTGAACGTCAGCCACCGCAGTCACAGGTTGATCCGAAGTTAAGTGTTTTGCAAGATACGTATACAGTACTGTTAAAGCTTTCTTCTTTAATAGAAGCTTACGATCCTGTTCCTGTGCGAAAGGATCCTTTGCTTTTTGTACGTCACGGTTCTGGGATACGTGATTCAGGTCTTCAACCTTCTAAACTAGCTTTGTTACGTCACGCTGACGTTATCCCTAGTGACAGCTTTGCTGTTAAACGAGATGCGGAGCATAAATCTCGATGTAACTTTGATCGCTTTGAACGTCAGTCAACGGCCATACCACGTTGAAAACACCGCTTCTCGTCCGATCAGCGAAGTTAAGCAACGTTGGGTCTGGTCAGTACTTGGATGGGTGACCGCCTGGGAACACCAGATGATGTTGGCATTCCACTGCAGTCACAGCGTGACGTTGAGCTGCAGACACCGCAGACACGACGTGACGTTGAGCGGTAGACACCGTAGACATGACGTGACGTCGAGGGTCAGTCACCGTTGTCACGATATAGCATCGAACAGCAGTCACCGCTGTTACTACGGGACGTTTGAACGTCAGTTACTTCTGTCACGACGTGTAGTAGAATAACATTCTCTGCAGTCACAACGTGACATCGACCCTCCAACTTTAACTTCTGTTCATATACAAGTTGATGTAGCCTGTCAGGCTTTTCCTTCACGTCATTCTGAATATAAATCTCCTTCTCGCAAGACTTTAGATTTATCAGATGATGTGCCTTCTGAAGAAGTTGATGACCCCCTTTCAACTAATGTACCTTTGGGGAGTCATTCAGAAGTGGAGTAACCTAGGGTGGTCCAACAATCCCTTGTTTTATGATTATGAATTTCTTTAGTGAAATTTTGTCCTACTCGTTTTGTAACGGCTGCTCCGCCGTCTGAGTTTACTCTTGGCATGACTTTCTTCGACTCCTACATTTACGAAGTCAGTTCTCTCTTGTTCTTCCAAGAGAGCCATGCTCTTACTGGGAGACTGGTTGGAATCCAGGAGAAGTTTAGGAAAGTCTGCTTTTGCTTTTCCTCCTTCTTAATTAGCTTCTCGCTCGAGCGTCTGGTGTGACACAGGAGAAGTTCTCGGTTGGGGAGTACCTGCCTCTGCCCAGGGAGACTTCTTAAGCCTAGTGGACTCTCCTCGTCGTCTAGCCATGAGACGCTCCAAGATTTTGTGGTCTGCTTCAGAGTTAGACCATCTCCTGTTAGGAGTTTTTTTCAAGCGTTTGAAGTATTTATTTGTTGGATTGGTCCCTGGGAGCCTTAAGTAAGAAGGTCTCTCCAGCTGTCAATGTATTGCTGTACAATTATGTCATGCATGAACAAGGCTATCAGGGATGGCTCCAATGATCTGGCAGTCACGTTCACTGCAGGAGTACTTAAGATGTAAGTGCGCTCAATGTGTTCATTCTCAAGACAAAGTTCACGATGAAGACTACCAAATCTGTCTTGGCAGCAGTAAGGGAAGGCGACTGGATGGTCTCTCTCGACCTTCAGGATGCATACTTCCACATCCCGATTCATCCAAACTTTCAACAACATCTGAGGTTTGTGGACGGGAAAATAGTGTACCAATTTCGAGCACTGTGCTTTGGCCTCATTCCTGCTCCTCTTGTTTTTACAAGGCTCTTGCAAAATGTAGCAAGCTTTCTACATTTTTTGAGGATTCAAAGCCTCCCTTTATTTTGACGACTGGCTAATCAGGGCGTCGTCATTAAATCGCTGTCTGGAGAGCCTCTAATGGACATTAGACCTAACCAAGGAGCTAGGTCTCATAGTGAACGTAGAGAAGTCGTAACTTACAGTACTCCATCTCAGACTATTCTTTATTTGGGAATGGAGATACAGTGTCGAATTTTTCGGGCCTTTTCGTCTCCCACAAGAATGGAACAAGCTCTGTTAAAAGTCCGTCACTTGCAAGAGAAAAACAGTTGCTCTGTAAGAGTTTGAACGAGCCTCGTGGGAACTCTTTCATCGCTGGAGTAGTTTATCTCTCTGGGGAGACTCAACCTTTGCCCTCTCCAATTTCACCTAAACCATTGGAACAAGGAGAAGGGCTTAGAGAGTATCTCTTTCCCAATCTCCAACTCAGTCTAGACATGTCTGACTTGGTGGGACAGCGACATAAGACTTCGAGAAGGTCTTTCTCTTGCGATCAAGAACCCAAACCATGTATTGTATTCAGATGCGTCAGATTTGGGTTAGGGAGCTTCACTGGATAGTCTGGAATGCTCAGGTCTTTGGTCCACGGATCAGAAGGAACTCCATTTATGGCAAGTAACATCTCTCTTTTGACGAGATTTGTGCAAGGAGAAATGAATGTCTTGGCGGACTGCCTCAGCAGAAGAGGACAAGTCATCTCCATGGAGTGGACGTTGCACAAGACTGTGTGCGAGAAGCTATGGAAGACATGGGGTCAACCCACCATAGATCTTTTTGCGACTTCTCTGACAAAGAGGCTTTCGACTTACTGCTCTCCAGTTCCAGATCCAGAGGCAGCCCACATAGATGCTTTCCTGCTGGACTGGTCTCACCTGGACTTTTATGCCTTTCCACCTTTCAAGATCCTAAACAAGGTGCTGCAGAAGTTCGCCTCTCACGAAGGGACCAGGTTGACGTTGGTTGCTCCCCTCTGGCCCGCAAGAGAGTGGTTCACAGAGGTACTTCTATGGCTGTTAGACGTTCCAAGAAGTCTGCCGTTGCGGATGGATCTCTTGCGACAGCCTCTAAAGAGATTTCATCAAAGCCTCCCCGCGCTTCGTCTAACTGCCTTCAGACTATCGAAAGACTCTCTTGAGCTCGAGGGTTTTCGAAGGAGGCAGCTAGAGCGATCGCGAGGGCTAGAAGATCCTCTACCATCAGGATCTATCAGTCGAAATGGGAGGTATTTAGAGACTGGTGCAAGTCCTCCTCTATTTCCTCTTCCAGTGCTTCTGTAGCGCAGATTGCGGATTGTCTGCTTTATCTGAGAAACGGTCATGAAGTTAGAGCGATAGCAACTTCAGTAGCGTTCAAGCGCTTCCTCTCTGCATCCACCATTAAAGGCTACAGAAGCATGTTAGCTTCTGTATTCAGGCATAGGGGTTTGGATCTTTCTAATAACAAGAATCTCCAAGACCTGCTTAAGTCTTTCGAGACTTCCAAGGAGCGTCATTTTTCGACTCCTGCTTGGAACTTGGACGTGGTCCTACAGTTCCTTATGTCAGACAGGTTTGAACCATTATATTCAGCCTCCCTGAAGGATCTTACCCTCAAGACACTTATTTTGGTGAGCTTGACTTCGGCTAAAAGGGTTAGTGAGATACATGCTTTTAGCAAGAACATCGGCTTCTCCACTAATAAAGCAGTATGTGCTCTTCAACTTGGTTTTTTGGCCAAGAATGAACTTCCGTCTCGTCCTTGGCCTAAATCATTTGAAATCCCCAGTCTTTCTGAGATTGTGGGGAATGAAGTTGAAAGAGTGCTGTGACCCGTTAGAGCTCTTAAATTTTATTTATCCAGAACTAAACCGCTACGAGGTTGTTCAGAGGCTTTATGGTGCTCTGTTAAAAAGCCCTCTTTGCCCATGTCTAAGAATGCGTTGTCTTATTTTATTAGACTTTTGATTCGGGAGGCACACACTCATTTAAGTGAGAAGGATCGTAATTTACTTAAAGTCAAGGCTCATGAAGTTAGAGCGATAGCAACTTCAGTAGCGTTTAAGCAAAATAGATCCATTAAAAGTGTTATGGACGTGGCCTTTTGGAGAAGCAAGTCGGTATTCGCTTCATATTACTTGAAAGATGTCCAGACTCTTTATGAGGACTGCTACACACTGGGACCATTCGTAGCAGCGAGTGCAGTAGTGGATGAAGGCTCTACCACTACATTCCCTTAATCCCAATATCCATTTAATCTACTCTTGAAATTTTTAATCTTGTTTTGGATTGTACGGGAGACTAAGAAGTCTTTCGCAATCTTTTTGATTTGGCGGGTGGTCAAAATATTGTTTCTTGAGAGCGCCCAGATTAAGGGTATTGATGAGGTCCTGTTATAGGGGTGTTCACCCTGGATATAGCAGCTCCTGGGAGTCTTTCAGCATCCTAAGAGGATCGCTGGGCTTCGTGAGGATAGCGGACTAATGAGGCAGAGTAATCATCAGTCAGCTTCCTTACCAGGTACCTATACTTAAGTTTGTTTTTTTAATATTTGTCAAAAACTCTTTAGCATATACGCCTTTATTGTTTTAATACTGGTCTCTACCCACCACCATGGGTGTGAATCAGCTATTTATATATTCACCGGCTAAGTTTGATATTTAAAAATGATATTTTCATTATAAAATAAATTTTTGAATATACTTACCCAGTGAATATATAATATTAAAGGCCCTCCCTTCCTCCCCGATAGAGACCCTACGGACTGAGAAGAACTGGTTTGGTTGAGAAGTATATGCGGTATCTGGCCGATAGTCGGCGCTGGTGGGCACACCCGGCAGCCTTCATGGCAATCGCTCGCGAGTTTTTGGAATCTGTCGACCGTCGGAGACGTCAGCTATTTATATATTCACCGGGTAAGTATATTCAAAAATTTATTTTATAATGAAAATATAATTTTTATGACATTCAACTTTTATGATTTTAATTGAATACTCTTTTATTATTTGTTTTATTTTATCTTTTATTTTTGTATACTGTACATAAAATAAATGTTACCGGCGTCAATGACCTTAGATGTCAGGATGCCTGAAAACTTTAAATCAATCAATCAATCAATCATTCCTGGCAAGAGGAATGTGCTCGCCGACAGTCTGAGCAGGGCTTCGCAGATAGTGAGTACCGAGTGGCCTATGGATCCTCAGATAGCCAACAAAGTCCTGACTTTGTGGGGTTCCCCGACGGTGGATCTTTTCGCGACAGCCTTGAATTTCAAGCTGCCTCTGTACTGCTCCCCAGTCCCGGACCCCAAGGCTCTCTGGCAAGATGCTTTCCAACAACGGTGGGACAACAGTGACGTGTACGCCTTCCCACTGTTTTGTCTGATAAGAAGGGTGCTCAACAGGACCAGACTATCGGTCAACCTGTCTATGACCCTGATAGCTCCACTATGGCATCACGCGGAGCTTCCGAGAGAGCTTCCCCCACGACACGAGCTACTCAGACAACCACATTGCATCTTCCACAAAGCCGTAGCCTCACTTCGGCTTCACGCCTGGAGACTATCCAGCGTCTCCTCACGGAGAGAAGCTTTTCGCAACAGGTTGCGAAGAGAATGTCTCGTCACCTGCGAAAGTCCTCTGCGGGAGTCTACCAGGCGAAGTGGAGAGTCTTCTGTGGTTGGTGTCGTGGGAGGGGTCTCTCTCCACTCGATGCCACTATTCCAGCAATAGCGGAGTTTCGGTCTCGGCAGTGAAAGGCTATCGCTCAGCCTTAAGCCTGGCCTTTAGGCTGAAAGGAGTGGACATTTCTTCCTCGCTAGAACTCTCTCTACTCATACGTAGCTATGAGCTTACCTGCCTTCAGTCGGAAGTGAGACCTCCTCCATGGAACGTGGTTCGGGTTCTCAGGGCTCTTATGAGACCTCCCTTCGAACCATTACGCCTGGCCTCTGATCGCCACCTGACTTGGAAGACGGCTTTCCTGCTCGCGTTGGCCTCTGCCAAACGAGTTAGTGAACTTCATGGTCTCTCGTACGACATCGCCCATTCAAGGGATGGGGGGAGGTAACGTTCAGGTTCGTCCCTGAGTTTGTTGCCAAGACACTGATCCCTGAAGTGCCGGACCCACGGTTCGACTCCTTCAGGGTCAGGAGTCTCCGTTCTGTAACAAGTGACCCAGACATCTGCTATTATGCTCAGTGCGGAGTCTGAGGCGTTACTTGAAGAGGACAGCTGCAGTTCGTCCCCGCGTGCAAGCGTTGTTTGTTAGCACAGGCAGGACGAAGAGGAGGGTCACCAAGAACACCATCTCGGCTTGGATTCGAAGGGTCATCCACCACGCCTTGAATCCTGACCCTCCTCTGTCACGTCGCCCTAGGGCACACGACGTCAGGGGCATCGCTACGTCCCTGGCCTTCAAGAGAAACTTCTCTGTGACGCAGGTGCTACAAGCTGGTGTCTGGAAGCATCAAACAACCTTCACAGCCCACTACCTGCAGGACGTGACCCACAGGAGCCTCGATACCTTTTTTATCGGCCCTGTGGTGGCTGCACAACAGCTGGTCTAACCTCAGGCTCCTTAATGGACAAGAAGCAGAAGGTTGAGGGCGTTGTTACCCGGTTTTAGTCTGCGTGAATGAAAGAGTATGTCTGGCCCTTACTTCTTTCTTCATCCTCCCCTCTCTTGGGGAAAGCAGCATCCTGGTCTCTGCATAGCTGACCTCAACCTCTGCAGGTAAACCATGCTCCCTTGTGTTCCTAGTATTAAATTAATACTGTCGCGTCCCCCATATCCTGACGAGGTGGTATTAGGAACGTCCTAGCCTAGATTCCTATCTAAAGGACTCCAGGTCAACTTCCTAGGACGAGTCACTCTCTATTCCTCCACACACAGCTTATGTAGGCCACACGTTCCTTGACTTGTGAGGCGCAAGGACTCCTTATCTCGAGTGCTACTCACTCAGTCTGAGTCCCCGGGTAAAGCCAAAGCCAGTAAGGCTGGGGACTTTCCACCCTTCCTAAGGGGTAAGTCACCCAATGTAAATAGCGTGGTTTGTATTTTGGTTACGGAACAAATGACAAATTCGGAGATAATTTGTATTTTTCCTAACCATACAAACCTTAGCTATTTACACATTTGTCCGCCAGCCCTGTCCCCCAAGACAAGTCCTACCTCTTAGTGAAGTGAGACAACTCACCGGTGTGGGGGGGGGGGGGTAGCAAGCTACCCCTTCCCCTACCCCCTTGCTAACTAGCGGCGGGGTAGTTAATCCTCGTTAGAATTCTATTGGCTCGTCAATTTCAGCTACGCCGAAAGTAAACCCAATGTAAATAGCTAAGGTTTGTATGGTTAGGAAAAATACAAATTATCTCCGAATTTGTCATTTGTTCTTTCTTTTTCTAGTTTCTGTGTATGTGAAGTTGGCCTCTGCGATCATGCGCACCTGCCCTGGTTTTCCCGACCGCCCCTGTGGAACGTTCATGTCGGCGGTCGAGACTGATCCTCACGCCCTTTGTCCTTCTTGTAGGGGCCAACGGTGTGATAGTGTTAACAAGTGTAGTGAGTCTGCCTCCCAGTGGGAGAGGTTTTTGCGACATAGAAGAAGAAGTCCAAACGGGATTTTTCTCCTTCAAAGGTTGCTTCGAAGGGAGAAAAACCCAAGGCCTCTTCTTCCGTTGCCCATACCTCCTCCAAAGCTCCCACTCGGTCGGTCTCTTTCGAGAGACCGTCGAGTGGTAGCGTAGACCGATTCATTGCTAACCAACCTCGGATCTTGAGAGATGACGTTGCTTCCCCTAGCGAAGCAGCTCCACCTCTCCCCCCGGGGGAGGACATGTCACTAACCTCCCTTTTTCAGCTTTGGTCCTCTTTGGGGCTTACGGGTTTCCCCTCCAAGGAGGTTTTGCTTAACTACATCCGATTGGGTGCTGCTGTCAAGCAATCGTCGTCACTGTCAGAGGTTGATCCTCTGTCTCTTGTCGACGTTGTGGTGTCAGAGGTATCCAATGCGGTTTCACCCATCTCCTCTTCCACTCCAAACACTACGGTAGCTGACGGCTTAGTTTCCCCCGTTCCTGATCAACCTATGAGGGGGAAACTAAGTCCATCGTCAGTCTCTCCTGTTAGTGTTTCTCTCCTTCGGGGGAGTTCACTTACATAGACTCCTCTTCGGAGGACTGCTGAAGGTCAGCTTGCTGATCCAACGGCCCACAGAGGGCGCATCCGTCGGAAGGCTCGCCTTCATCTTCGCCTTAGAGGCCTTTCTTCACCTGCGGTGAGGAGGCGTCTTTGGTTCAACGTCTTCTATGCAGTCCCCACAGAGGAGCCTCTAGACCGATCATCCATCACTGCACCTGCATTGGTCCTGGACCTTTTTGCAGATCGTTCGCGAACTCCTTCGGTGAAGGTCGTCCTTTTAGAGGAAACGTCGACTTTCCACCCGACAGACCTGCCCACCTGCCGTCGCTGTTCCTGCATGGACCTAACAAGGCTCCACCTGAGCGTGCCATTGCGCGCCAACAAGAACACAGCTCCACCACGCGCCATGCGCACATGTGCCAACGATCTCCTGCACGCCCTGCGCACACTGCGCCCACACTCCCTGCGCTTATGCGCTAATGATCTACGCGCCAACACTCACGTGCGCGCAAGTTACCTGCGCGCCACCGTTCTCCTGCGTGTCAGCGCTCTCCCGCGGGCCAATATGCTCCTGCATGTGCACATACGCTCCCTATATCATACTCTCCTACGCGCCAGGTAAAACCTGCGCGCCTACAGATGAGTCAGCCATGCTGCCTTCACCCGTGCGCCATCCCTTACCAATGTGCCAGCCTTCTCCTACACGCATCCGCAAGGATATACGCGCGCACCATGCGCACCCTCCCCAAACCTCAACTAGGGATGCGCGCCAACATTCTCCAGCACTCCTGCGCGCCCAGCATGAATCTACTGTGCGCCCGCGCGCTAGGGGACATTCTCCTGCGCGGGTGCCCCAAGCCTTTAGCAGATGCACGCGAACACTCTCCCGCGCGCCCGTGCACACATCGTGATTCTCCTGCGCGCCCGCGTGAATACTCACCCGCGAGCGCGCCATCAGTCTCCCGCGCGTGAGCCTCAATATTCTCCCTCGCCCGAGCCTCAGTATTCTCCCTCGCCCGAGCCTCAGTATTCTCCCTCGCCCGAGCCTCAGTATTCTCCCTCGCCCGAGCCTCAGTATTCTCCCTCGCCCGAGCCTCAGTATTCTCCCTCGCGCGAGCCTCAGTATTCTCCCTCGCGCGAGCCTCAGTATTCTCCCTCGCGCGAGCCTCAGTATTCTCCCTCGCGCGAGCCTCAGTATTCTCCCTCGCGCGAGCCTCAGTATTCTCCCTCGCGCGAGCCTCAGTATTCTCCCTCGCGCGAGCCTCAGTATTCTCCCTCGCGCGAGCCTCAGTATTCTCCCTCGCGCGAGCCTCAGTATTCTCCCTCGCGCGAGCCTCAGTATTCTCCCTCGCGCGAGCCTCAGTATTCTCCCTCGCGCGAGCCTCAGTATTCTCCCTCGCGCGAGCCTCAGTATTCTCCCTCGCGCGAGCCTCAGTATTCTCCCTCGCGCGAGCCTCAGTATTCTCCCTCGCGCGAGCCTCAGTATTCTCCCTCGCGCGAGCCTCAATATTCTCCCGCGCGCGAGCCTATGCATCACATGGAATGACATCCGGCAAAGGTCGCCATTGCCTCATTCCCCTCCCCGCAAGGGCATACCACTGCTCATTGTGGGAGAAGGGAAACTTCGAGAGGGGTTCAGGATCCCAAAGCTACCACAGGCAAACCCACCTACTCCAGTGACTCCTCCCAGGGATCCTTCAGGCCCTTTCCCTTCAAGGGGTATATCTGACAGTGCGTCTGTCAGCCAACAGCCCTGGTTCGGTGCCCTCATCAGAGCCGTAACTCAGGCTTTCAAGCCTGTCCTCTCTGAATTGGGACACAGAACCATGGCTGCCTCTACCCCACTGAAGAGGAAAAGGACGAAGCTGACTCCACGCAGACCTTCAAGGCAAATTCCTCCTATTCCTCGGACTGCCTCTCCATCCCTTTCAGACGAAGATTTCCCGTCTCCAAAGGAATCACGCGAAGAGAGACTTCCCCCAACGCACCAATGGAGGAAACCTCTCATCACACCGAGAGTTCCACACAGTCAGGGATTGGAAGGAACATGCCACCCTCTTCAATGTTGGAGTCTTACATCCTTCTCAGGAAGGAATCCAAAGACTCCAAAACTTTGCCTAAGTCCTCAACTAGGGCTAGGATGGAGCCAGCTAGCCACTCAGGGAATGTCCGCGATTCTCCCCAAGAAGAGCCTTCGGGGACAGAAGGAGACTTCGCTGCAAGTCCTACAACAGGAGGAGACCAGCAAGAGTCAGAACATGCGTTTTGGCAAGTTCTGACTCTAATGAGGGCTCTCAACGGGTTTTCCGACCCAGAGATCCCTCCTCGAGAGGGCAAAGATACGGTCTTAGACTGCATCTTTGGTACTCAAAAACCCTCTAAGACCAGTGCAGCCCTGCCCTGGTCTCAAGGGGTAAAGAGTACCACGGACAAGATCCCCCAGCAGCTCTCCGAGATGTCCTCCTCCAACCGTTCCGGTACCACCAACAAGCTCCTCCCACCTCCTCACGTACAGCAGAGGAGGTACTTTGAGATCCTAGAGGAGCCTTGTCTAGCTCTTCCACTTCACCACTCGCTGGAAGAGCTAACCAGGGGAGTCCCTCTTGAGAGACACTCCAACCGGCAGGTCTCGTTCTCGGCAGCCGAGATCCTCAGTCGGGAGAAGGTCTCGAAGTGTGTTATGCAAGCTACTTCATGGCTCGATATCTGGTTGAGGACCTTAGGTATCCTGATACGTTCTGAGGATTTCTCCAAGGAACGTACCAGGAAAGCTATGGAAACCTTCCTTCTCTCAGGTACTCACACGATCGAGTTTCTGGCCCACCTAGTCTCAAGCTTTTGGGCAAATACCATCCTGAAATGTCAGGATGCAGTAGCTGAGAGATTCCATCAGGAGGTCCCTAGCGCCGAGATCAATAGGTTCAGACATTCATCCATGGAAGGGTCTGTTCTTTTCAAGCCTAAGGATGTGGAACATGCCGCTGAGAGGTGGAGGAAGTCTCATCAAGACTCCCTCCTTCATAGGGCTTTAACATCCAAGCCCTATAAGCCTCCAGCACCACAGCAGTCCCACTACAACGACAACAACAGCGAAGACAATGGTGTCTAAGCCCTTTCCTGTCAAAGAAAGGAAAGGCAAAAAGTCCTCCAGGGGAGGCAAAAATCCTAGAGGGAGCAGCCGAGGCCGCAATCGCTAGGATAGGCAGTCCCCCTGCATTTCCACGAGTGGGGGGATGCCTACAAAGTTGCTCAAATAGGTGGAAACAACTCTGGGCCGATTCCTGGACAATCTCCGTGATCAGTCTAGGATATCGCGTCCCGTTTATAACATCTCTACCTCCCCTGACGACGAATCCAGTGTCATTGAACTCCCTTGCCATGGGATCGGCAAGGGGGCAATCCCTTCGGGCAGAAGTGCAGACCCTGTTGAAGAAGGGCGCTCTCCAAGAGGTCCTCGACAGTTCCCCAGGCTTCTTCAGTCGACTCTTTCTTGTATAGAAGGCGTCTGGAGGCTGGAGACCAGTCATCGACCTCTCAGCTCTGAACAAGTTTTTCAAACAAACTCCGTTCAACATGGAGACAGCAGACAAGGTCAGACTAGCAGTAAGACCGCAGGACTTCATGTGCATACTGGACCTAAAGGACGCGTACTTCCAGATCCCAGTCCATCAGTCTTCAAGGAAGTACTTCAGATTCAGCCTGGGCAACAGAAAATACCAGTTCAAGGTGCTGTGCTTCAGTCTTCCCACAGCACCACAAGTCTTCACCAGAGTGTTCACCCTAGTATCATGTTGGGCACACAGGATTGCTAGCAGACTCGGTGTCAACCCTTTTTCAACACCGAGACAAACTTCTGAGACTTTGCCAAAATCTGGAGATCATGGTAAATCTCGAGAAGTCTTCTCTGCTTCCCACTCAAAGACTGGTATACTTAGGCATGATTGTAGACATCACTCTTCACAAAGCCTTCCCATCAGACGACAGGATAGCAAGGGTGAGGAAGGTCGCAAGACCTTTTCTCAGACGAGAAGAACTTCCAGCCCAATCGTGGTTACGTCTCGTCGGTCACCTTTCATCGCTGGCCTGTCTAGTTCCCAATGGTCGTCTCAGGATGAGATCCCTTCAGTGGCGACTCAAGTGTCGGTGGAATCAAGCTTACGAGTCCTCGGACATCCATATCCCCATGGGACCTGCGGAACTGACGGACCTCCAGTGGTGGGTGGCAGACGAGAACCTACGAAAGTAGTGGATCACTTTGTCCTCCCCCCGGATTAGATGCTATTTTCAGACGCTTCAAAAAAAGGATGGGGGGCCCACGTGCTGCACCACATGACCTCAGGCCTCTGGTCAGAGTCAGAAAAGTACCTCCACATAAATTTCCTAGAGATGAAGGCCGTCTTTCTAGCCCTTCAACAGATCCAACAGTACCTGGCAAGTCACTCTGTGGTGGTGATGAGCAACAACACCACAGTAGTGGCCTACATCAACAAACAAGGAGGTACTTTTTCTCAGCAACTATCCCATCTAGCAGTAGAGATACTGAGATGGGCCAAAATCCACTCGATACCACCATCGGTACGCTTCATTCCGTGCAAAAGGAATGTGCTCGCCGACAACCTGAGCAGAGCATCTCAGATAGTGAGTACCGAGTGGTCTTTGGATCATCTAGTAGCCAACAAATTCCTGACTGTGGGGTTCTCCGACTGTGGACCTCTTCGCAATGGCCCTGAACTTCAGGCTCCCGCTGAACTGTTCCCCAGTCCCAGACCCCAAGGCTCTCTGGCAAGATGCTTTCCAACAACGGTGGGACAACATCGACATTTACGCCTTTCCCCCATTCTGTCTGATGAGGAGGGTACTCAACAAGACCAGAACATTAGTCAATCTTTCAATGACCCTCATAGCTCCGCTATGGCATCACGCAGAATGGTTCCCGGACTTTCTGCAACTCCTAACGGAGCCACCAAGAGAACTCCCTCTACGACACAATCTACTCAAACAACCACACGCCAACATCTTCCACAAAGCCGTAGCTTCACTACGACTTCATGCCTGGAGACTAACCAGCATCTCCTCTCTGAGAGAGGATTTTCGCAACAAGTTGTGATCAGGATGTCTGGACACCTGCGGAAGTCATCAGCAGCAGTCTACCAGGCAAAGTGGAAAGTCTTCTGTGGTTGGTGTCGTGGAAGGGGTATCTCTCCACTCGATGCCACTATTCCAACAATAGCGGAATTCCTTGTGTATTTGCGTGAAGAAATGCGCCTTTCAGTCTCGGCAGTGAAAGGCTATCACTCAGCCTCAAGTCTAGCTTTCAGGCTGAAAGGAATGGACATTTCTTCATCGCTAGAACTTTCTCTACTCATACATCGTTATGAACTTACCTCCCCCTGGAACGTAGTTCGAGTTCTCAGGTCTCTTAAGAGACCTCCCTATGAACCATTACGCCAGGCATCAGATCGCCACCTAACCTGGAAGACGGTGTTCCTACTAGCTTTGGCTTCGACCAAGCGAGTCAGCGAACTTCATGGTCTCTCGTATGACATCGCCCATTCAAGGGGATGGGGTGAGGTAACGTTCAGCTTTGTCCCTGAGTTTATTGCTAAGACTCAGAACCCAGGAGTAGCGGATCCTCGATTCGACTCCTTCCGGATTTCTAGTCTTCGTACTGTAACAGATGACCCAGACCATCTCTTACTATGCCCAGTAAGGAGCTTGAGGCTGTACCTCAAGAGAACAGACGCAGCCCGTCCTCGTGTGCCAGCACAGGAAGGAGTAAGAGGAGGGTCACCAAGAACACCATCTCTGTATGGATTCGCAGGGTCATTGACCTGGCACAGAATCCAGACCCTCCTCCGTCACGTTGCCCCAGAGCACATGATGTCAGGGGTATAGCTACGTCCCTGGCCTTTAAAAGAAATTTTTCAATGACGCAGGTTCTTCAAGCTGGGGTGTGGAAACGGCAGACCACGTTCATATCCCACTACCTGCAAGACTATGACCCACAGGAGACTCGACACTTTCTCCATCAGTCCTGTAGTGGCTGCACAACAGCTGTTTTATAACCTCAAGCTCCTTATTGGACAGGTAGCAGAAGGTTGAGGGCATTGTTACCTGGTTTAAGTCTGCATGAATGAAAAGGTTTGACTGGCCCTTATTCTTTTCTTCATCCTCCCCTCCCTTGGGGAAAGCAGCATCCTGGGTTCTCTGCATAGCTGACCTCAATCCACTGCAAGTAAATCATGCTCCCTTGTGTTTCTAGTATTAATATTAATACTGTTACGTCTCCATACCCTGACGAGGTGGTATTGGGAAATTCCTTGTCTACAAGTTTCCATCTAAAGAACTTCAGAACAACTTTCTAGGACGAGTCACACTTCTTCATACCTTCACACACAGCTTGTGTAGGCCGCAGACCTTGCAGAGCAAAGGTTTTAGCGAGGTGCAGGGGCTCCTTATTTCTTGAGTGCTAACACACTCAGATAAGGAGCCCCCGGGCAAAGCCAAAAAGCCAGACTGGCTGGGACGTCCACCCTTCCTAATGGGTGAGTCACCCCTATTAAATAGCGTGGTTTGTATTCCAGTTACGGAACAAATGACAAATTCGTAGATAATTTGTATTTTTCCTAACTATACAAACATTTAACCAAACTTGCCCTCCAGCCCTATCCCCCTTGAAGTCCTACCTCCAAGCAAAGTGAGCTCAAGCACAGGTGTGTGAGAGGGGGGCGGGGGGGGGGGGGGGTGGCGGTAGCAAGCTACCCTCCCCTATCCCCGCTAACTAGCAGTGTGGGTAGTAAACCCTCGTTAAAAATTAATGGCTCATCATTTCAACAAAGCCGAAAGTAATACCCCTATTAAATAGCTAAGGTTTGTATAGTTAGGAAAAATACAAATTATCTATGAATTTGTCATTTTACTTATATCTTATTCAATACTTCTCTGGTTCCTTTTCTCACAGGGGTTCTTTCCTTTTTGGAGCCCTTGGGCTTGTAGTAATCTGCTTATCCAACTAGGGTTGTAACTTGGCTAGTAATGATAATAATAATATTATAAGTGCTGTAATGATATTAAATATTGAAGCCACTGAACATTGATTAAAAGAATTTGAGCTATAGTTCTCCATTTGATAACATCTCAACTCCTTACCTTGAGGGAGAGAAAGATACGTCCCGAGCACTTTACAGTTTTTGACGTGGACCTTTTGTTATTACTTATATCCTTAGCCACTTTTACTTACTTTTTTGTCTTCAATTATTTTAATTAACATAAAAAAAAGAATTGTATTTATTTATGATTTTTTCCCTACAGGGAATTAATTGTCACGTGAGCATTACATCGGCTTCTTCCTTGATGCTGCATGGGAAGGCTGTGATATCCTGTGGCTCTCAGACCTGGATTGCAGGACATTCTAGTCGATCCATCTCCACCTTATCCAATCAGTTCTTAGTTTTCTTTAAGTCATTGTACATCTGGATATTTGAAAACCTATTTGACTAAAGTCTTAACTTTTGTCCATCAACAATGTCAGACCAGTCAAGATTATTGATATTCTCCAAATTGAGATTTTCCTTAAGGTTTATTTCATATAGGAAAATCTTATTTATATAGATAATGAAATTTTAATACATTTACTTAACTACTGACTTTGGATATAATAGTCTGTAAGGATAATTTTTCCAAGGGTTACACAGCTGCTGAATACCAGTGGTTCTTTAACCAAAGCTGTCATATCGGCTTCCCCAGGAAGGCTTCGGTTCTCTGCTGATGAAGCAAGAGTCATAATTTTCTGAAGAGAAGTCTGATGAAGGAAAAACTATAGTTTTGCATTAATGATATGAAATATGTGATATTCATTGACCCCATAATGAAATTACCAGATCAAGTTTGGAGAGCTCATAGAATTTATAAAAGATCTATTGGTAAATGCTAAGACCTTTACAACTTGAGGCATTGATGTATCAAGTCAATTTCTCCCGATTGAATATACCTCTAAGCAGCACAAAATTGAATCTATTGAATAAAAAAGTTTATTCTTTTTGCAAACAATTCTTCTGTTTCCAAAGTAGAACTTTGATAGGTTAAATCTGTTAAGATGATTTCCCTTTTGACATTTTTAGTAATTCTGAGAGTGACATAGAAGTCTCTTTAATAAGTTTTGTCTTAAAAACTCTCTTGGACAATTAAATCAGTTCAATCTCTTAAATGTTAACAGTATTAATGTTAAAGTAGAGAATCTCAGCTTTTGTAAACATTGAGGGAAGTGAAGTTAAGAAAGCATTAGAGCTTATACTCTAGCAAATGTTTGTTAGTAATTGTTTGGTTGATATCACCAAGACCCATCATCTCATGTAAATGGCTAACCGTAAAGAATAAGGAATCAAAAGTTATAGAAGAACAAACCCTGCGTGGAATTGAGTTGTTCTTATGTTTCAACCTCATCTTTGAATTTGTGAAGCCTGTTAAACTAATTGATTTTTTTTAGTTAGCCTAAATGACCTGGTCCAATTGATAGAGATTGCTGGTCAGCACATAGATTAAACTCTTGCGAATGTCCCAATTCCAATCAGCTGTTGATATCAATGTTTAGTAGTGAATCTGTTTAAATTTTGCCAGAATATTCATCATTATTACAATTAATTCTTATGCATTTAAATTTTGATTGTTAAAATTATTTTATAATTTCCTTTTGGTATAGAATCCCCTGGCGAATCCTTATGAAACTTACGATCTGCTGTAATTTAAACGTCAAACAATTTACCCTATTTGGGCTCCAATTTTATTATTATTATTATTTTTGTCATTACTAATCTGTCTCCGGACTGGCTCCCCTATTTCTTGACTGGTCTGTCACTGTTGGAAGTCAGTTGAGACCTTTTGTAAAACACTGGTTTGTTATGAAACATCAAAATTGTAAAATCATCAAGGTTTTTTATCATTGTGCATTTACTCTTGAGACAATATCTTCAAGTTAGGGACCACTACCTCTCGCAAATCTCTTAGTTTGTGTTCCCTTAATTGGTCATGTCATTCAGTCAATAAAATAGAAGGATATTTAGTCAATGCTGAGCCTTTTTGAGAGTAGACACCTTACCATGGTGAAAGGGTTTGTGTAACACCATGATCTCCAAAGCTGTACTACTCAGAGCCACCCATACTAGGTCGGTTTTCTTTGAACAATCAGACAAAAGTCTCATTGCATCACCAATCTGCAGTTGGCCTGCATGGTGATGAAAACTGGCCAAACCCCAGATATGAATAAGGACGTATCTGAGGCCTTTGTCATGCATTGGACTAGAAACGGCTGCATTTGTTGTTGTTAAGCCTAGAGGAATATTGCAGTGTATTGCCTCGAGAGTAAATATATAAAATTTTATCAGTGGTATATTAGAGTTAGTTTAGTTTAGTGATTTAGCCTTTGATCTCATGAAACGGATTTGTTTTATATTTAAATGTACAGTGAAAGCAAACCACAGTTTTAAGAGAGAGAGAGAGAGAGAGAGAGAGAGAGAGAGAGAGAGAGAGAGAGAGAGAGAGAGAGAGAGAGAGAGAGAGAGTGAGTGTCTGTCTGTCTGTCTGTCTGTCTGTCTGTCCCCCTTCAAATAAGGGATGCTTACAGTGTGCCTTTAGCATTGCATCATAGGTATTAATGAGAGTCTTCTTCTGTTTGCCTTACTTTCTGCTTTTGACTCCTGCTTTCCTTGATCTCTCGCTGCCTTGTCTGACTTTAGTCCACTTTTCATCCCTCATTGAAGAGAAAATCTACTTTGTGAGAGAAATAATATAAAAAATGTCAAAGATGAATGAGAGAGGCTCTCGTTCAACTCTCGTAATTTAAAACTGCGTTAGGCTTTGACGAAGAACAAACCCACAAACCTTAACCTTTGAGAATTGTTCTAAATCTTTCACTCTGTTGATTTACAGACTCTCTTTCTGTCACATTGCTATTTGGAAAGACTGCCAAGGTCTGACGACAGTGTGCCTCCTTTTTTGGTTGTCTGGCTTTTTAGTCTTCCATCTGTTGGAGACCATTGGGGGTCCAACTTGCCCAATCTGTCTCCCTTAATGATTTTAAAAACTTCCGTAAAAATACAGTGACAGGAATTTCTTGCGACCAAGTTGTGTCTTGCTCTGAATACATTCAAGTCCTCCACTTGAATTTAGCAATTAGCCTCCTTTCAATTAGTTTTATTTTGTAATTATTAGTTAATGACTACCTGCTTGGATAGGTTTAATATTTAACCAATTCTGTCTAAAAGTTCCTGTTTAAAACTGTGGTTTGTTTTCTGTTATTTTCTGAGATAAGAAACTTTTATAACTTTTGAGAGAAATTCATATCTTCACTTAGTTTAAACTGATTTAGGAATAGTAGAATGTAAAAGATTGAAGGACTTTTGGTATTATGTGTTAGGTAACGTAGTCCGTTCCCTGTATTTATTAGTGAATATTTAGGATTCACCTTTCCGTAATCTGGGTGAGATCCAAAGAGTGTAATTGAAAAACACTTTTTTTATAGAGAATTCAAATTTTTAAATACAGTACTGTATTGGTAAAAGGATACGGATATGATATACAGTATAGAATGTTCCTTAATGTAAAACAAGAAGTAGAATAGATTTCATGTTTTAGATCCAGATTTGACAAACCAAAATTACAATAAAGAAAAGCAGTAGAGTCATATGTGGATGGGTGTCTAGGTTCTTACTCTTCTCCTTCAGTCTTCAGGACAATAAGTTTGTTTCAACCATCTGTTTCTGTGTTCTGAAATACTGTTTCAGTTTGTTTAATGATAACTTGACTTCATACTCTAGGTAGTCTTGTAAGCATGAGAGCAAGATTCATATCGTCACTTTATGAAGAGTTTGTTATTAAGAAAAAGTCAATCTTTTTCCTGAACAGCATTTGATTATTATAATGTTAACATTGCTGTCTGTTTTCAACATATTATTTGGCAGGTTATTTCTCCTAAATGATTCAAGGAAATAGTTATGTGCCAAGTCCTTCATTTTTATTTCAAACTAGATTGAAGTAGGTTATTCACTGTGGCTTACGCCATTATATATGCTATGTAAGTTTGGGTCATTGAATTTGTTAGGTTATGTCAGGCTGTGTTTTCTTGTTTGGTTTAAGTAGAGAACAGGTAGAAGACAGTACTGTCCCTTATCATTTTCATGGCAAAGTAAATTGTTTAAGAATTTATCATAATTTAAATTGTATTAGTTTCCGCGTAGGTAAAGGTGTTGCCCAGACACTATAAATAAAAAAATGCTGTTGTTGTGGTTACCCATGAATGAATTAAAACATGCAGGTGTTCTCAGTTACAGTTTACGATTTCCAAAAAGATTTTTATGGTCAAAGAAATTACATTAATTATAATTCCTTTTATTACTGTGACAGTCAGGGAGATAGAATCGCTTAAAGACCAGTGTCAATCACAAATAGTTTTGAATACCAAAATAGATTATTGTATCATAATCTTAATGATAATATTATATATTTACAATTACTTGAAGCCAGTTAATATTTAGTGTTGTTTGATAGTTCTTGTTGAGATTCTTAAGTTCTTAAGTATCAGAACCACTGGGTTGGTGAGTTGTAACTGAGCGACTGATAGACTTGAGTGGTAATTAACTGTCTAAGGTTTATAACGCTTACCATCTTTATTTCATCTGCAAGTGCATTTGTCTCATAATTCCAACTCATCAAATATTTCTTTGATTCCTTTCTAATTTTATTGACATTGTTTACTGTGCTTCTGCTAGAAATTTAGGTACTTTTTTTTATGTTGCTGTCATTTTATTCCTACACAGATACAAACTTCCGAGTCCTTTATATGGGGTTACTTCTGATTTCCTTCTTTACGGCCAGACAATAAAAAAGGGATTTTGACGAAGGAAAAATCTATTTCTGGGGAGAGACCTGTGGCGCCCGGTGAAAAGAGTCCTTCTTATATACCTTTTCTGATAAAACCTTCCAATTATACCAGAGAAAGATAAAAGCATGGAATGCTGAGGTTACAACCCTCGCGCGAGCACCTTTAGGGTGTCGTGTATAAAGCAAAGGCGCGTGAAATCCACTATTCACAGGTTGTCTTCCATTTAGTTAATTCCTTCGTCAAAGGGATGGGCCGATACAAAGGCCCTTGCCAACCACCAGCGCCACACCACCCACGCCACGACGCGAGCGCCATCTGAACAACATCCTTCTGTATTGGCCATGATGGCTTGGAAAGGAAAGGGTGGGATTGTGTAAAATAAAGGGGAAGGGTTTCACCGGGCGCCACAGGTCTCTCCCCAGAAATAGATTTTTCCTTCGTCAAAATCCCTTTTCTGGGTCGATCTGTGGCGCCGGGTGAAAATGTACCAGAGAATGCCTTCCAAGCCCAACAATAACTAATTTAATGAGGGGAGAGAAACAACACCATGTAAAGAAAATCATAAATAATTAAGGTAAACAAACATGATAACAGGGAAGCCTCCGAGTATCAGAGGAAACATGCTACAAAACTGACATGGCTAAGAATATCCCAACCCTGTAACAACGGTAATCAATAATAGTTACAAACATAACCTAATATGTAATAAACTTAGGGTTAACGAACTACCAAGGAAGCGGCGTCGTGGTGCGAGTGGCGGGTAGGAGGGAGAAGAAAAGAGATGGATGAAAGGAAGAACAAAAGATCACTGGGGAGAAATACGGCTCCCAGCTGCAACTGTTGGGTATTTAAGAGCCTGTAAGTTCATTAGATAGTGGCGTTTGAAGACCATAGGAGATTCCCAACCCGTGAACTTTATAAGGTCATCAAAGTCCATCTTCTGGGGGAAATGATCCCGGATTGGCTTGTCAAACGAAGTATAGGATCTATAGCCTAATACCACGTATGGGAATGGTACCTCCTTGTTCCCTGATAAACAAGGGGCCAGACGATCGGGTAGCAGTCGTGGCTAAAAAGGCCCTGAGAGTGGTGACCGGACATAGAAAAGTATCTTGGAGAAGAGGAATAACTTTCCAAGGGGACCACCTATTTTGGGGGTTAACGGCCGAATCATATTGGCGAATTGTCGAGTCCCTTTTGACTGATTCGATGAAGAAATCGTTTTCCGGTTCAATGTTCGAGTCTCTACGAGCTGCCAACTTCCTGTAGTCCACAAAGTTAGGGTTTGGACATCCTTGAGTAATCCGACACAGTGAGTTTGGAATACTCGGGTCAGTTTGAGGAACGGAATCCGGATGGGACGGAGTTTCTACTCGAGGAGGAGAGGAAACCAACTGTTCTTGGGCAGTGAGGTGGTACTAAAACCACTGCGCCCCGGAAGGAGCGCAGTCGGTGTTAAAGTTTTTAGAAGATTCACTGGGAGAGATAGGGAAATCTTCCTCTAATGGTTCCAATCCCGGGGTAATGCGTCCATGGCATGAGCCCGAGGGTCCAGGATTGGGGTCACATAACAAGGTAGTTTGTGATTGATCTGAGATGTGAATAGATCTACCTGGATGCCTGGAACGAACCTGAGTATCCACCGGAGTGAAATTCTGACTCCAGGGAACTCGTCCTGGATAGTGAGCCCGTTCTCACACCCTGGCCTCCCGCTAGGTGAGGTGCTGACAGGAACCAGTTCTTTTCTGTTGCCCAGGCGAAGAAAGTGACCAGGACCTGATTCAGGTTGGGTGACTTGGATCCTCCCCTGTTTCCGTAGTGTACCTCGTCTGTGCTGTCTGACCCTACTCTGATGTGGGTCGACCTCGGAGGAGTCTCTCTCTTCAAGGTCAAGAACACCGCCATGGCTTCGAGAACATTGATATGGGACTGTTTCATGGCTAGTGACCAAGAACCTGAAACATCTGATGTTCGGAGAAATCCCCCCATCCACTTAGAGACACGGCTGAATGGAATGTCACTTGTGGAGGTGGGAATTGTAGAGGAACCGCTTTGGAGAGGTCCTTCGGTTCGGACCATGGGCGTAGTCTCATTTTCCCGACAGAGGGGATCTTAGAGACCTTGTCTTCTTATAGGTACTGTAGCTCTCTTTCTCCAAAATCGATTGATGTCTTGAGTTTGGCTTTTATTAGGAGATCTGTTACTGAAGTGAATTGGGAAAGGCCGAGGATACTTTCTAGGCTCTTTGGACACCTGTTTGTGCTTGAGAAATCCTTGATCTTGGGACCTATTCCTCTTACTTTTGGAAGGGAGAGACAACGTGTGCTTCGAAAGGTCCCACTGAATGTCTAACCATTCTAAGTGGCCTGATGGTCGCAGGCGAGACTTATGGAGATTGACCCGAAATCACAGGTTGTCGAGCGATCGAAGAAATTCCTTCGTAGCTCTGTTACCTTCTATGGCCGGCCGGGCCCAAATGAGCCAACCGGCCAGATAAGCAATGATCTGTATCTCTTGGTTCCTGAGTTGTTCTAACACTGCCTCTCCCAGTTTCGTGAATATCCTGGGATCAATGTTGAGGCCGAAGGGCATGTCTTGAACACAAAGGCTTTCCTGCTTAGGTGGAAACCCAGATAAGAAGAGAAGTTTCGAGCTATAGGCGCAAGCTAATAGCGGTCGGTAAGATCGACAGAGGTGGTGACGGTCCCACGGGGAAGTAAGGTCCATACCTAAGAGATAGTCGCTTGATTGCTTTTTCTTGAGTAACCCTGTGGTGTACTCTTTCAGGACGGGAGTGTATTTCTGGGAGAAGGTCACTGGCGGAGGAGGAGGACCTTGAGGCCATTTTCATCTCAAACCGTTAGAGACCATGCTATGATCCCACAGACCGAGTCCAATGGTCACGAAAGTGGTAAAGTCTTCCCTCTACCAGGACCACCGCGTTGTGAGGGAGTGAATCTAGGTCCTTCCCTTCTCCGAGCCCCCTTTTTCCTAGGTCCGCTTTGATGTCGGGACTGTCTTCTACTCCTGTAGCTTCCTCTCTGGTGTCCATGAAAGGAGCCTGAGGGTTCGGATCTAGGGCTGCATGCAGGCAAAACATCCCAACGGAGTTGGGCTGTGTACCTGGGGAATCAGTGAGGTAGACCACCTGATGATGGGGGGTCAGATACAAAATCGTCGAACCAGAGGAAGGCTGTGATGACGAGTGGGAAACCGACTATCAATTCCTGTCTGATAGAGGTCTCAGACAGAACGTACTTCCCACAACTGACCCGATCAGACCAACAAAGGTGTAGGTCGAACTGGAAGGGCAGAGCCTGGAATTATCGTACCCCCCAGGCTGACAACATCCTGGTCCAGACAGATCGGGCCTGCCCTTTAGGAAATAATACCGTTACCTTCGGTACCTTGTCTAATCTAACCAAGGCAATCTCTTTCAATCGAACGAATCCGTTGAATGGGAATTCTAGTACCTGGGAGTAAAATCTAGGTCCCCCAGAGGGAGGACGTCTATGCCCTCCAGATTTATGGTACCACCTATATCCGAGTTCCTGAACGGCACTGACTCACCACCATACCTTAGAGCTCGTCATAGCCCCTTGGATTTCCTTAGTATGTGTTGCTTTTAGCCGTCACCGTTTATGCAGGGTAACATGAACATTAGGATCCTTTAATGGTCCTAGGTCGGTGACGTAGGTAATTGCAAAGCTGAAGGCTCAAAACTCATCCCCACATACCTGCCCGTCCATGGGGTCGTTGTCCAACCTTAGAGAGGACACTCCGAGGAGATAGGGACCTCTAGATGGAGCATTCCTTCCCAACTTCGATACCCAAGGGTGGAGAGCCTCTCTTTGCAGGCCAGAGAGAATCATCATCATCCTGATGGGAACCATGCAGGTGAACCTTCTGTAACAGAAAGGGGACATAAGTCTGGATGTTCCTTGAACTTTGGTTAGCGATCCCATTCACAGGCTGGGATCAGCTGTATACTCTTAAAAAGCCATTTTAAAGACAAGTTATTTAATGTAATATCTTCTGGGGTATAGTGCGACACTTGTATTCATGAAATGTGACACTGTTGGCGCATTCGCCACTGGGTGGAAATTTATTTCTATATGAACACTATGTTGTATGGATATTTATCCATATCTAGACATAGTTAGAATTGACTATGCATAAATATAGGCATAATTAATGTATTTCTATTTGAACACTATGTTGTATGGATATTTAGCCATATTTAGACAGTTAGGATTGAATATGCATAAATATAGGCATAATTAATTTAATTCTATTTGAACACGATGTTGTATGGATATTTATCCATATTTATACATAGTTAGAATTAAATTCATGCATAAATATAGGCATAATTAATTTAATTCTATTTGAACACGATGTTGTATGGATATTTATCCATATTTATACATAGTTAGAATTAAATACATGCATAAATATAGGCATAATTAATTTAATTCTATTTGAACACGATGTTGTATGGATATTTATCCATATTTATACATAGTTAGAATTAAATACATGCATAAATATAGGCATAGTTACGTTCATAAATATTTTTTTTTTTTTTTTTTTTTTTTTTTTTTTTTTTTTTTTTTTTTTTTTTTTTTTTTTTTTTTTTTTTTTTTTTTTTACAGGTAAAACAAAAGATTGGCCACCCGTGGTCTGAGTGATCTCCGACAACCATCCCCGGTACAAACAAAGGTCCGTCATAGTGACAACGTGAACCAGAGGAAATCTAAAATTAACCTCAATGCTGATCGCCTGTACGATATCCGGTTAAGCCGGAGATTCGATGAAAAAGAATCGTAATGACGATATTGTGATAATTCATGAAAAAGGGTTCATACCCTGATTCTGATCGTCTGATTGATCTCAGTTTGTACCGGAGAACCAGTGACAAAGGTCCGGCAACGTGAAAACGTGATCCTCATCGGTACGATAACATTCTCTAAAACTGAATGTCTGTGTTATCTCCAGTGAAGCCGGATATTCGATGAAAAAGGGACCGTAATAATGAAACTGTGAAATCCTCATCGGTATCACATTGTTAACTCCGGTTCTGGACGTCTGCTTGATCTCTGTTTGTATGGGAGATCCGGTAGCAAAGGCTAGTCCCCGTGAGATCGTGACCGTCACCGGTACGATACCATTAACCTCAATGAATGTTTGAGTTATCTCCAGCGTAGCCGGAGATTCGATGAAAAAAGGGGCCGGAAAGGTGTAATTGAGATCAAACATGACAAAGGTTCGTGTGCAAAAAGGTCTCAGCCGGAGTCTGAGTGCCGGATTTCACCGTTGCACTCCAAATATCTGACTAGTTCTCACCCAATGAGTATCCATTATAGCGGCGTATAACTCAAGGCGGAGCTAAACATAACTCAAGGCGGAGCTAAGGGTGTCGGTATAAATCGAACCCAATTAATGACTCATACACCAACGTTCCTACTAATAGTGTTAGCTATATTAACAGTAACCACATCAATAAAACGTGTATAACATTAAACGTACTATCATCAACTCTGATAATAAGAGGAGGCCTGAATAACTCGTGAACGTATAAAAACGGAGAACGGGAAAATCACCTCCCTTACTCGAGCTAATAAACGAGCACCTTATGTTCTCACTCTCAAGGTTACATAATAACAGCTAACATCACCCAATAATATAAGGAAAGTAAAATAAAACTGATTGTTTTTATTTTATTTTATTTTTATTTTTTTTTTTTTTTTTTTTTTTTATTTTTCCTTTTTCTTTTTCATTTTTAGTCATTGTAATAACCAAAAACGAAGAATAACGACAACGTAACCAATAAATAAGGATATAGTCTAAATCGAGCCTTCCTGGGGCGAGTGTAAACTAACAGACTAACAGACTAAATCGCAAACGTTTAAATCGCTATTCGGCCAAAACCATTGTTGGCACTATAATATCCAAATGTTTGTATATTTGTAATTTACATAATGTCTGTTAATGACATAAGGATAAATAACTTAAAGCAATCTGCCGACCTGCGAGGGTCGGGGAAGCAGTGACATGCCCTTAAAATAAATATAAACACCAGCCTTAGCTAAAGGCAAGGCAAATATAAGTGTTAAGTGTATGGGCGACCTCCGGTGAAGCCGGAGCGTAATGAGATGTCCTGAATAATGCCGTCTTAGCCAAAGGCAAGGCAAATATAAGTGTGAAGTGTATGGGCGACCTCCGGTGACGCCGGAGGATAATGAGATACCCTGAATAATTCAATTGTGGCTAATAATTCAATTGTGAAGATATAAAAGCCAAGCCGCAGCTAAAGGCTAAGGCTTAGATCATAGCAAAGCGTATTTACAACCTCCGGTGAGGCCGGAGGGAGAAGAAAGGTCCTGAATAATTATTGTGAATAAAACACAATTGTAATAACAATGGCTATTGTGGATATGGCCGTGGCCTGAGACCGCAGTAAGGGCCACCGGAGGGTCGTATCTAAACAATATGAAGCCCGTCCCATGTAGTAAACAATATATAAATATAACAATAGAACGAAAATCATTGAGAATCCCTCAAGCCGGAGTAGAACTCAAGGCGGAGTGGAAAACGTTCATAAACTACTCCCGAGCCGTAACGGGGAGAGGACGAACACGGACCAAAATAACGCTAACAATTGAAAAGTCACGAAAAATAAATAACTCGTAAGTTATCATCCACCCCGAGGGGGAGAGGTGAGGGAGGGAGAACCCGTTGAACGCACAAAACGGAAAACGGGAAATCCGCTCAACCACCAGAGCAAAGAAAGAAAACGAGAGAAAGGGGTAACTCGTGACTGCGAACAGAAAACGGGGACCCCCATCTCTCGCTCTCTTGGACACAAAAACAGGACTAAAAATCACACAACACTATTATAAACGTATAAAATAAAAATGTACATCCATATAACACTACGATCGAAGAATAGCAACTGCTAAAACTTTAAATAAATAGCACAGTCGAGTGACGAACGCCTCGGAGGGGCGGGCACTAAACAAAAACAAAGCTAAATCGCTATCTCGTTCGTAGGCTGGACTTACTAGCAAAAAGTACCATGAGCATAAATACACAAAAAAAATAAAAATAAAAATAATAACGGTTCTAAAGGCATAAGGCCAGGACTTAACCAAGAACCTAAGTGACAGAGTACTAAACGGGCAGACAAAGATGAATTCCCAACAAGTGAACAAACAATGGCCGCCAAAGGCCAGACGGGAATTAAAACAGACTATACTGGATATAAAACAAAAGCCCGGTACAATAAAATACTGTCAAAACAAACTATGGTACTTAACATTGGAATGTGTGAAGATGGAGCTTCGGACATGACAAAATAAATCCACGATTGATAAAAAAGACCGAGAGCACCACAAAACAAATCAACACTTAGAATTCCAAAAAGAAGGATGTTGTTCAGATGGCGCTCGCGTCGTGGCGTGGGTGGTGTGGCGCTGGTGGTTGGCAAGGGCCTTTGTATCGGCCCATCCCTTTGACGAAGGAATTAACTAAATGGAAGACAACCTGTGAATAGTGGATTTCACGCGCCTTTGCTTTATACACGACACCCTAAAGGTGCTCGCGCGAGGGTTGTAACCTCAGCATTCCATGCTTTTATCTTTCTCTGGTATAATTGGAAGGTTTTATCAGAAAAGGTATATAAGAAGGACTCTTTTCACCCGGCGCCACAGATCGACCCAGAAAAAAAATCAGTAGGTTACGTCATGTTGCATTACTAGGCAACTGCCGCGCATGACGCGTCCCGCTTGTCTCAAGAGCTTACTCATAACACTACTGACTTTGAAGGTAATCAGACAGCCTTGCCTTCAATCCTACGATCAGACAACCAAATCGCCTACTCTCGCCCTTATAGTGCTTGTGTCTTTCACATTCCTTGTCACTTGCTTTAGTCGTTATTTATGAGTTAAGAGTATGTGCCTTTTGACCATGTCAAATTCGATGTGTACCTGCCTGGGCTGTAATGGCCGCCCCTGGTACCTTCGTGAGCCAGGTAGAAGTGGATCCTCACCAGGTATGTCCGTCGTGCCGAGGGAAAAGATGTTCGGTGGAATCTCCATGTGAATGTTGTAGCGAGTGGTCATTCTCCCCGTGGGATAGATATCGTTCTCGATGTAAGAAGTGAGCCAAGAGAGAGCGTTCTCCTCTTTCGCCTTCTGTGAGCAGTGAGAAGAAGCGTAAAGTAGGTTAGGCGACGGACGTTATCTCCCCCCGTATTTCTATGTGTCAGGAGACCTCTGAGGTTTCTGTCCCGAAGGATGACAGCTGTAATTTCATAACATTTTATCACCAAGTGTTAATAAAGTGCATTATGAGATTCTCAAGTGGACACAGTCCCAGGCGATCTCTCTCTTGGCCAGGTTCATCCCTGGAAAGAGAAACGTCGTTACAGACCATCTGAGCTATCAGGGGATGACAGACAATTGGTTCAGAATGGTCTTTGCTTCCTCTAGTGGCAAAGAGACTTGTAAATTTGTGATGTTACCCTTCTCTGGACACGTTCACCACCCACCTGAATCACAGACTCCAGGTGTATTGCTCTCCAGTTCCAGACCAGGCTACAGTGATGGAAGGCGCATTTCAACACCTTTGGGACGGACTCGACTTCTGCGCCTTCCCACCGTTCTGTCTGATTCGTCAGACACTAAACTTAATCAGAACATCCAAGGGAGTCAGAGTAACACTAGTGGCCCCAAGGTGCCCAGCAGTGGAATGGTATTCAGACCTACAGAAACTTCTCATGGAAATACCCAGAGAACTTCTAGAATGGCCAAACCTGTTATGCCAACCTCACATCAGAAAATTCCTCAATACAATACATTGTCTATCTCTTCATGACTGCAGACTATCCAGCGTTTCCTCCGAAAGAAAAGATTTTCAAAACCAACTGCGAAGCAACTCTCCGGATACAGTACCTCCGAAAGTCTTAAGGAGCAGTTTACCAGGCAAAGTAGAAAATCTTCTGTGATTGGTGTCGTTAGAGGAATATTGCCCCACTCAAAGCCATTATTCCCCTGATTGTAGACTTTTAGTGTGCCTAAGAAACAGGAAGGCCCTTTCAGTCACTGGGGTAAAAGACTACCGCTCGGTGGCATTGAGCCAAGTATTCAAACTTGAGAGGATTGGATCTCTCAAACTTTTGAGGACTCTCAGCCTTGATTAGAAGTTTTGAGCAGTCTTGCCCTCCTCAAAGACTAAAACCCCCCTCCTGGGATGTGACTAAGGTCCTACGGGCCTTGAAAGTAGCTCTGTATGAACCTACGTATGAAGTCTTAGACAGAGACCTTACCTTAAAGAAAACACAGTCTTCATCATTGCCTTAACTTCAGCCAAGAGGGTAAGTGAACTGCATGGTATGTCTCATCTTATGTCACTTTCCAGAGGCTGGAAAGGACTATCTTTGTCTTTTGTTCCTGAATTTGTGGCTAAAACCCAAAGTCCGGTTGATAATGATATCAGATTTGACTCTTTCGTATCTTGTCTTTCAAAGACGTAACTGATGACCCGGATGACATATTACCATGTTCTATAAGAGCTGAACGTAAATATCTAAAGAGGACGCAGTATCTTAGTCCTAAAATCTCCAATCTGTTTGTGAGTTCTGGCTGCTCCAAAAAGAAAGTTTTCAGAAACACCAATTCTTTATGGCTGACAGAAACTATCATGAGAGCCTATAAATCCTCAGGGGCTCTCCATGAACACATGATAGACGTAGGCTTGCCGTAGCCTTAGCGTTCCGCAAAAACGACTCAGTAGCTCAAGTTCTAAAAGCAGGAGTCTAAAAGAGATGAACTACGTTACACACACGTCCTGAGACACCTTTTCCATAGGACCTATTGTTGCTGCACAACAAATAGTCTAACCTAAGCTCTCATGGGACAAGTAACCGCACCTATTCCAGGCATCGGTTATTTTCTGCATTACAAGTGTGTTTATGGTCGGACTTGTAGCCCTGACTTAAAAATATTCCTAATGCAAGTTTTCGTTTTTGTTTGTTTGATGATATATTGAATGGTATATTAATATTATAAGCCATGTGATGTTCTTATCACTTCACCCTGGCAGAGTTCTCTAGAATGGAACAGAAAGCCTTGCCTCGAACGAGCTGGCTTCACTGTTCACAAATAATTCACTTAGATGTAATTTGTATTTGTTCCAACACGGAGTACTTACCTCGAACTACTTTCTTAGGAGTATCTGGGAGACTCCTCCCAACCGACCAGAATTTTGTGTAGTTTACCCTATTCCCGTTTTCTATGGGGGGGGGCAACCTCAGGCGGAGTGATGCGCGCCCTGAGGCGACCAGGGGTCGGAGAGCATGCTTGCTTAGGTCGTGCTCCTCAGTAAGTTTCTGGTCGCGACGTGATTACCATCTCGCCGCGCTCTCCTCACCCAGTGCGACCCTTTGTGTCTACCACGCGTTACCCACGTGTTCACGTTTCCCACGTGTTCATTCCCTATCCTTTCCTCTGTGTTCCTGTGTCTCTTGGTGTCCTAGTGTAGCGTAATGGAGCATCCGCGCCGTTGCCCTGGTCCTGTGGCCAGTAAATCTTGTGGTGCGTTTCTTGGAGATCGAAGTCGATCCCCACTCCCTGTGTTCGTCGTGTAGGGGCAAGGTTTGTTCCCCTACGACCACGTGTCCGGAGTGCGAGGCTTGGACCGAGATTCAGTGGGCCCTCTACGGCACTAAAAAGAAGAAAGCTGCCAAGAAATCGCCCAAGAAGGCCAACGTTTCTTCGTCGTTAGTTTCGCCGGATGCCTCGTCGGAACGGGGCTTCCTTCCACCTTCCCCTACCCAGAGTAGGGGACGAGGTAAGTCCGTTGTGGGGAAGCGGCCCATTGCCCTTCCCCGAGAGTCTGAGATGTCTGTGGGGGATGATTTTAGATCAGTTCAAGCATGTGTGGGGCCTGAGGGAGGGGCGGGAGTGTGTTTAAGAGGCTAAGTCCTGGTGCCTACAGGGCCCGTCTCTACGGAAGATCCTATGTGGGGGAAGACGGGTGCAGCCTCTTCCCCTGTATCCTGGATGTGTGTTTCAGGTGCTTCAGCGACCGGGGGAGACGGCGAGAAGGCAGGCTCATCTTCGGACCCCACCGCATGGGATCCACCAAGGACGCTCGGCAGGTCCCCATGAGGTTAGAGGAGGAGTTCGATGCTTGGTTCGACCGAAAGAAGTTTCCACGGTCTGGCCCGGCGCCCTCGTCAACGCTCCCGCCCGTCTTTCTTCAACCCTCTTCGCCAGAGAACTGACGCGGAGTTCCCCATGCGGATTTGGGCGGCTCGGGAGATTCGGCGGACTCCCTCTCCTCCTCCTCGTCATCCTCTTCCTCGGATTCGTCTTCATCGGAGGACGAAGGTCCGAAGTCCTCGAAGAGAAAGCTGGAAAAGTCGCGGAAGAAGTAGTCCCGTTCTCGTTCCAGGCACAGCAGGAAGAGATCCAAGACCTCAAAGAAGAAGTCAAAGAAGAGTCGCTCTTCAAACGATAAGTGGGTGAGAATTACAGTACTGTACCCCGGAGTGAGCTGTTTAAGGCTACCTTAGCCGCGGCCACTTCCGGTTGGCTCCCTAGAGCCTCATCTTCACCCTCGTGACCCTACTCCTCCAGCGGACCAGATCTCCGTCAGGGGACGTCGCATTAAGCCTCCCTAAACGTCTCTAAGGCCGCAAAGGCTCCCGCTTCCTCAGCCCAACGGAGGGAGGCACTCCTTTGGACGAAGGCTTGGCGTCATCAGCAGCCACCTCGGCGGTCTTCCACGAGCACCAGGGGCTCCCCTCATGCTTCGAGGAGCCCACAGCCCAGGGTCCCCCCGCGGGACAAGGTAGACCCATGACGGCTACCCTCGTCCCAGCGGATTCACCCATCCTGCGGGCAGGCCTGTCAGTTGCGAGGCAGGAGAAGAAGCTGCTCCCTTCCCGCGCTTCCCCTCCCGCCCTCGACGAGTCTTCTCGGGCGGAGGAGTTGGTAGCGGATGCCTTGGTAGAAGGAGGAGAGTGCTCATCTGATGACATCTCTTATCGAAAGGTCTTGGCCCTCATCAGACGACACCATAGGTTGGATGAGCCCAAGCCCTCGGCGGAACAAGCCTGGCTCTCAGGACTCAGCAGGCTTGTGGTCAACCCAGTTCAGCAGAGACCTTCCTTGGCGCTCCCCCTAGCACGAGACGTAAAGCTAGGGATGGAGCACATAGACAAGTTCTTAGCCAGCCAAGCAGAGTGCCTCGAAGCTTCTTCTTGGCCTTAAGACCCAGAAAAATTTTATGTCCCGGAAGGACGTCGTGGGGGACCCCGCGCAGTAGAGTCGGCAGTCACCAAGTTGAACCAAGGGGCGGCAGAGGACGGGCATCCTCGGCCCCAGTTTGTTTTTCCCCAACGGAGACCTCGATGATGGAAGACTTGGCCCAGGACCTAGTCTACGTGTCTTCTTGGTTAGACTGGTGGGCGTGCACTCTGGTGGGCTTCCAGTCCTCACATGATCTCTCTCTGCCTGAGAACCAGTCCTTGCTGAGAGCTAATCAGTTCAGGGGGAAAAGCACTGAAGTTCCTTTCTTACCAGTCTCTCCCAGGCCGCCAACTGGGTCCTGCGGAAGAGACACCATCCTAAGCAAGTTAGTGAGGAAGTTACCCGACCGAGAAGCAAGGTTTCTGAGAAACTCCTCGGTGTGGGAAGAGTCGGTGTTTCCCCTCAAATCTGTCGAAGAGACGATGGAGAGGGTTAGAAAGATGAAGGATGTAGGGGAACCAAGACCCCCTCCCCTGAGACGTCCAGTGCACAGAAGACCTTCGGCGGACGTTGCACATTCCTCTCATTCCTCGCCAGTCCAACCGAGGAGAGAAACTCCAACGGCTTCTTGGCTCCAGAATTCACAGCAACACTTCCTCTCAGTCTGGCTTTAGACCCACCTACGGCAACTCTAGGAGAGGTCGTTCCAGCCGCGCCTCTAGGAGGAGATAGGAAGAGAGGCCCCCTACTCCTACCGGAGCCTCAAGTAGGGGGATGCCTCAGACACTCTTGGCAAGCATGGCGGGATTACGGGGCAGATCCTTGGACCGTTACAATCCTGAAGAAAGGATACAAGCTACCTTTCCTGGCGGAGCCTTCGCCACTTATTTCAGCCCAACAGGCGGAGTGGTTGGTGCCCAAAGACCCCTTGAAACGAGCAGCGTTACAGGAGCAAGTGTCGACCATGATCACCAAAGGAGCGTTGGAATCGGTCGAAATCCCGGGGGGGGGGTTCTACAGCAGGCTCTTCCTGGTGGAAAAGTCGACAGGGGGATGGAGGCCAGTCATAGACCTGTCAGCCCTCAACAAGTTTGTGGCAAAAACCGACTTCAAAATGGACACTGCGAAGACTGTGTTGGCAGCCTTGAGAGAGGGGGACTTCATGATGTCCCTGGATCTCAAGGACGCCTACTTCCAGATCCCTGTTCATCCCTCCAGCAGGAAGTTCCTGAGAATAAAGTCGAATACCCAAGTCTTATAGTTCAAGACTCTCTGCTTCGGGCTGTCGACAGCGCCTCAAGTCTTCACGAGAGTCTTCACAACAGTTTCGGCCTGGGCACACGGGCAGGGCATTTGCCTGATCCGGTACCTGGACGACTGGTTGTTACTTTTAGCCTTAGAGGAAGAACTGAAGGAGCAAGGCGCGAGGCTTCTACGTCTCTGCAAGGACTTGGGTATCACAGTCAACTTAGAGAAGTCCCACTTGACACCCACCATCAGGATGACCTACCTAGGGATGGTCCTGGACACCCGGCGGGTGAGAGCCTTCCTCTCCTTGGAGAGGCTGGACAATCTAGACCGAGTACTACAGCCCTTCCTCACGAGCCAACCCAGGAGAGCCAAAGATTGGCAGAAGCTATTGGGCCATCTGGTGTCGCTAGAGAAGCTAGTCCCTCAGGGGAGACTCAAGCTCAAGGGTGGTTAATGGAACTTGAAGGAACGGTGGTCCCCGGAGGAGCCCCCGCACAAGATAGTTCCAGTTTGCCCAGGAACGTTGGAAGTCCTACAGTGGTGGCACGACAGATTGAACACCTTGAAGGGGATGCCCTTCGCACTCTATCCTCTGGAGATGTTGTTATTCACTGACGCGTCGAAGGAGGGTTGGGGTGCACATCTCCTCGACGAATCAACGAAAGGGAAGTGGTCCCTCGAGGAAGGGACCCTACACATAAACATTCTGGAGATGATAGCCGTCCAGAGAGCATGTCAGGAATTCGTACATCTCCTCAGAGGAAACACCGTGGCGTTGATGTGCGACAACGCCACGGTAGTGGCCTACGTAAAGAAACAAGGAGGCCTAAAGTCAAAGGAGTTATGCACTCTATCGACAGAACTGCTGGAATGGGCGGCAAAGGAAGGGATCGAAATTACGGCCAGGTTCATCCCAGGAAAAAAGAATGTCCCAGCAGATGGCCTCAGCAGGGTAGGCCAAGTGATAGGCTCGGAGTGGACTCTGCACCCAGGTGCACTCGTCTGAATACACAACTTCCCGTGTTCTGTTTTCCAGTTCCAGATCCAGCAGCAGCGTTCGAGGATGCCTTCCAACATCCTTGGGACAACCTCGATGTGTACGGCTTCCCACCCTTCGAGATGCTCAGGCAAGTGCTCAGCAGAGTGAGGAGGGCAACCAACCTACAGATGACTTGGGTAGCGCCTTGGTGGCCGGAGAGAGAATGGTTCGCAGACTTAAAGGAACTAGTTCTTGTTCCCCCTTGCCCCCTTCCTACACGCGTGGAGGTTATCGAGCGGCTCCTGAAGAAGGAAGGGTACTCGTCGAGGACGGCAACGAGGATGTCGGGATACCTAAGGCGTTCCTCGGTCGCAGTTTACCAAGCAAAGTGGGCTGTCTTTTCGAAATGGTGCACTGCCCGGAACATCAAGCCCCTGAGGGCTTCTATTCACGAGATAGCCGATTTCCTTGTGTATCTTAGGGATGACGTAGGTACTTCTATCCCGGCTATCAAAGGGGTGCGTACAGCATTACGGCAGGTCTTCCTCCTAAAAGGCATTGACTTAGGGGCCTCCAGACAGATTTCAATGCTCATCGGGAGCTTTGATCAGTCATGTCCCCCCCAGGCAACGAGGGTGCCACAGTGGGATATAGCTAGAGTACTCAAAGCCCTGTCAGAACTGCCCTTTGAGCCCCTCAAAGACATCCTGGACAAAGAACTCACCCTCAAAACGGTCTTCTTATTAGCCCTGGCTTCGGCAAAGAGAGTTAGTGAGTTACACGGGCTGTCATACGAAGTCTCGCACTCGAAGGGGTGGCGAGAAGCTTCCTTTAAGTTCGTGCCTAGTTTTGTGGCCAAGACTCAGAACCCGTCATGTTGGGATCCTAGATTCGAGGGATTCTCGGTACCAGCGATCCCTCGTTCAGACAACCCAAGGGACTTGCTTTTGTGCCCAGTTAGAGCAGTAAGGAAGTGTACATGGAGAGGACATCCAGGCTTCGCCCTGCGATCAAGAGTTTGTTCGTCTCGACAGGCCGAGTGAAGAAGCCAGTTTCCAAGAATTCGATCTCCTTCTGGCTGCGTCAAGTGATCAAGAGGGCCTACGACACCTCAGGAACTCCTCTCTCAGGCAGGCCTAGGCCTCATGATATTAGAGGTCTAAGCACCTCGTTAGCCTTCGAGAACAACATGGCAGTGGGCCAAATCCTGTCGGCAGGCACTTGGTCCAGACAATCCACCTTCACGGAACACTACCTGAAGGATTGTTCGAGAAAATCTTTGGACTGTTTCGCCCTTGGTCCTGTCATTTCCGCACTCCAGAAGATCTAAGGCCATAGCCCCGGGGAAGCTGTGGGCGGTAAGTCCAAGAGACACAAGTTCCTTCCTTACCTTTTTCCCCCTTTCTCCCTTCCCCTGGTCCCTGATTACCTTCCCTGGAATGACTCAGAAGACCTTAACTACTGTAGGATACGGCATCAGCAAGGAATGCGTCTCCGAGGCGTTTTTACAGAGGTAAGCCACTTAGACACTAAGTTTGTTTTTTGGGTAGTTTTCCCTATCTCGTGCGTTTTCTATCAGTGGTCAACGGAACCTAGCCTTCTACCTAGGTTCCCCCCTTGTTGCTTCCAGCTTTCCAGTCTCTGGTCCCTGCAGGACTCTCCCACCTCCTAAAGTTTAAGTCTCCTAAGAAAGTAGTTCGAGTTAAGTACTCCGTGTTGGAATAAATCACAAATTTTTAAGTAATTTGTATTTTTCCTAACATACCGTATATACTCGTGTAATGTTTGACTTCGTGTAATGTTCGACCCCCCTATTTTGCCTTCAAAATCATGAATTCATCATATACCTCATGTAATGTTCGAGTCTTGATTTTGGCAGTAGGCTAGAGGTCTTTTATCTCCAGCATACCATAATTACCAACAAAGTAAGGGTTATGCCTAAGTGCGACAAACAAGTTTATAAAACAAAACGGAACAACACCTAAATACTAACATCTGTTTACAATAACAATTGAGTATTCAGCGTACATTTTCTAGAGAACACTTTAGTAACAAACAGCCGATTATCATCACCGCCTAATAGCTTTCAAAAACAAGCAAACACTACAAGTAGCAAACAAAATTAGTTCATCGTTTTGAGCAACAAATTACCATTACCGGTAATTGCAGGTAATTACTGTGATTATAATTACCCGTTATGCTAATCATTTTTTTCCCTCACAATATATATGAATGAGAATTTACTCATAACCCATCAAGATGTCTACCAAGAAATATAAAAAATTTACTGCAAAATTCAAGCTTCAAGTTATTGCAGCCGCTGTCCGCTGAAACGACAAATAACGTTCAAGCCGTAAAAATGTTGGGAGTTACCGAAACTAGCGTTCGAACTTGGAGGAAAAAAAATGTGGATTCAATTAAGAAAAATTTTTGCAGTTTATTATTAATATCAATTAATATACCATACCAAGTAAAATAAAATGAGCCTATTATTTCAATTAACCATATCACGTCATAACATACGCAACCCGACTGTTTGTTAGCTTCATACCTGCTTCGTTATGGTAAAGTCATTACTCGTAGTCGTAGCGGAAAAAAAACTTTATGATGGTTTAGGAAATAAAATCCATGCTAATAATATGCCTGATGTTAAATGAACATGGTTAGTACTTTATATATAGGCCTAGCCATGTTTACATACTGGTAGGTAACCTTATATACGTGTAAGCATAGCCTACGATTAACTACCGGTAGGTAGCATAGCCTAGGGTAATGTTCGCGTTGGCCTAGCTTACGTTTACCTACTGGTAGGCCAGAAATTTTTACTTTTTCAAATATATATCTCGTGTAATGTTCGACCCTTACTTTTTCAACTGAAAAATAGGCCTTCAAAAATCGAACATTACACGAGTATATACGGTACTTACCTCGAACTAGGGCCCTGCAGGGCTGAGGAGCACGACTTAAGCAAGCATGCTCTCCGACCCCGGGTCGCCTCAGGGCGCGTATCACTCCGCCTGAGGTTGACCCCCATAGAAAACGGGAGTAGGGTAAACTACACAAAAATCTGGTCGGTTGGGAGGAGTCTCCCAGATACTCCTAAGAAAGTAGTTCGAGGTAAGTATGTTAGGAAAAATACAAATTACTTGAAAATTTGTGATTTTTCCCAGCCATCCAAACCCGAGTCATTTACCAAAGGTCCCGCCTCAGCCACCCGTCAAGTCTTTGACCAGAAGAGTGTTGTGAGTAAGCGCTTGATAGAAGCTGAGTGTGTCATGTGCAGAAGTTGCCTAACAACGCAATATGACATAATCTACCAATTTCCTTTTGATTTTCTGGCTGTAGAAAACGAAACCAGAAGTAACCCCATATAAATGACTCAAGTTTATATAGCTAGGAAAAATACTGTTCAAATCATATAGAATTTGTAGTATTTACTGTTCTTGCACATTTTCAGTATTACTCTTGAATAGATTTGTTTTTACTAAGGAAAAGTATTTTTCATTTTATTCAATAGAAAAAATCTATACAGTGGTACCTCTACATACGAATTTAATCCGTTCCACAACCGACTTCGGATGTAGAAAATGTAAGGATGTCGAAACGAATTTTTCCATAAGAATACATTGAAATAGGATCAATCTGTGGTTGAGCCCAAAAACCTATGATAACTTCTTAATAAACTCCTACACATAATTTCCCATGAGAATAATGCACACTAAATTAGATAGACATGTAAAAAAGAAGAATTATCAAAAAATTATAAATAAGAAATGGGTTTTTAGCGTCACTTTACCTTAGAAACTCCAGTGCAGGTGTTGTTGGTCTTGCTTACGCAGAGAGGAGACGGACGGGCGGCGAGGAGGTAAAGAGGTTAACTACGATAAACGTACACTACCGTAACTTATTCTAACTTACACTAAGTGAACTTTAACATAACTTATTTATTTTTTTTATTCTTATATTTTATATTTTTTTACATTTTCTTTTTTTGCCTTTTGATGATTAATTTTAATCACTTTCACTCTCTACACTTAAAATTTATTGAATTTCTTTCGCTTCACTCTTTGCCGTTTTCTTTGTTTCACTTTCTTTCGCTTCACTCTTTGCCATTTTCTTTGAACCACTTCTATCCTCTTCATCACGAGTTCGCTTCGTAGTTTTTTTAAAGAAACTATCGATAGATAGTTGCTTGGTACGGCTTTTCAGAATGTTTCGAAAGTGAGTTAGGCAAACATCATCGAACTGCACAACTACACGACAAACCTGCAATTTTTTGGGGTGGTATTTGTCGATGAAGTCGATCACGTCTTGATATTTTCCTAACACCTCTTTTATTTGCGCTGAACCTAACACATGTTCTACCTCCTCGATCCCTTTCTCGTCATCACTCATGTGCTCAGACATAGCATGGAGTTCCTTGGGCTCCTCTGTGGTAAGTTCGTCGTGATGTTCGGCGACGAGTTCCGTAACGTCATCTGCGTCGACCTCCAGACCCATGGACTTGCCAAGGGAGACGATTTCCTCTACGTCTTCCGCTGCACCCACCACAGGATCAGGTTCGGGGTCAAAACCTTCGAAATCTTGGGGAGAAACTGCATCAGGCCACAGCTTCTTCCAGGCAGAATTGAGGGTCCGTCGAGATAATCCCACCCAAGCCTGATCTATGATCTTCAAGCAGTGCCTGATATTGAAGTGGTTTTTTGAAAATTCACTCAAAGTTAAGTTTGTGCTTTGCGTGACATTAAAGCACTGCTTGAATAGGTGCTTGGTTTAGAGCTGCTTGAAATTTGAGATGACTTGCTGGTCCATGGGCTGGAGGATAGAGGTGGTATTCGGTGGAAGATACAGCACCTTTATGAACTTAAATTCATCGAAGATATCATCTTCAAGTCGGGGGGGGGGGGGGGTGAGCGGGTGCATTGTCAAGGCATAGCAGGCACTTTAAAGGCAATTTTTGTTCATGAAGATACAGAAGGGCCGAAAACTTGGTTAACCCATTGCACAAAGAACTGCCTAGGGACCCAGGCCTTTGAGTTGGATCACCAGAAAACATGAAGCTGGTCCTTATCGACGTTGTGTGCCTTAAGGCACCTAGGGTTCTCAGAATGGTGAACCATTAAGGGCTTGACTTTAAAGTCCCCGCCAGCGTTGGCACATAGGGCAAGAGTCAACCGATCCTTCATTGGCTTATGCCCAGGCAATTTCTTCTCTTCGGCGGTGATGTAGGTTCGACTGGGCATCTTCTTCCATAACAGCCCGGTTTCATCACAATTAAACACTTGCTGCTCTACGTAGCCTTCTTCCAGCACGATCCTTTCAAAGTTCTTGACAAAGTCAGCTGCAGCCTTTGTGTCCGCACTAGCAGCCTCCGTGGCGAACAACTGAATGAATCCCGAACCGTTTCTTAAATTTCTCAAACCAGCCACGAGATGCCTTGAAATCGTCTGAGGAAGGTTTGGTTGAACTCTCCCCAGCATCACCCCCAGAGCTCTCCTCCTTCAAGTCCGTGAAGATGGCGTGCGCCTTCTCGCAGACGATGGTTTCGGTGATGGTGTCGCCAACAATCTCTCTGTCCTTGATCCAGATTAGCAGAAGTCGTTACTTCTATCCTATGATAGGGCTACGGCATTTTGAAATAATGGTGATCCCCTTAGAAGGTTTCACTGCTTTAATAGCTTCCTTCTGTTTCAGGATTGTCGAGATCGTCGACATATTACGGCCATATTGTTTAGCAAGTTCACTCTCGCGGATGCCACGCTCATGTTTTTCAATAATTTCCTGCTGTACATCTAAAGAAAGCATTTCCTTCTTCCTTTTCTCACCACTACCACTACCACTTGCAAAACTAAGCCTTTTAGGACCCATACTTTACGTAAATTACCGTAAAAAGATGCACGTAAAAAGTCACGATTAAAACAGTACAATAATAGCAGAACGCACAGGGCACAACCGCAAGAAGCCGACGAGAACAGAGGACTGACCCTAGCCGCGCTAATTGAGTGTCCCTCCGAGGTCGAAATGCTGCCTTCTATCGGCGGAAATAAAAAACACATCCGGCGCTATGAGTACCGACTACGTATACGAGTATTGTTTACTTCGGGTGTCGAAAAAAAAATTCAGGTGTAGAGTAGGAATGTGTTCGAATTGTACTTCGCGTGTCGAAAAATTCGGATACAACCGGTACGACGAAAATTGCTTACTTCGTGTGTCGAAATAAAATTTGGGTGTACAGGCAAAAATTTGCCCGAATTTTACTTTGGATGGTGGAAAATTCGGATGTAGAAACGTTCGTATGTAGAGGTTCCACTGTTTTTTTAAAACAAAGGCTCTATAACTATGACAGGATTTTTTTTTTGTATATAAAAGAACTTAGGAATACTGTACATTTCTTTTTTTTTTACTTTATGCTAAATTTTATAGATTTTTCAAGAAGGAATTTTACTATTTATAGGTAGCATAGAATCCATTTGCAAAGCTTTGACCATGAAAATATATAATATAATCATTAATGAAAAAATTAGTTGAACATTTGTTGAAGTTACAATGTCATTTTGATATTGTTGTCAAGTTATAAGAAGTTAAAGTCCGTCAAATTCTTTTGCTATTGCTAAGCTCCTTTAGAAACATCTTGGAGAGCCTGCATGTTTTAATCTTGGATCATGGCCACCCATTATAAATGTTTTGGCTATTTTGTTGTGCCCGAAGTACGTCATCTATTGTGATAGATTTTGGAATCCTAACTGTAACCATTTTTTCCCAACAGAATTTGGAAAAATTTACCTTATTACTTTGCCTTTTGGCACCTCTTGGGTTGCATGGGGCAGGGAGTGCAGTGTGGCCACCCACCTGAAGAGGAGGAAAAAGGAAAGAAGATGAAGAAGAGTTGGTGGGGAGGAGGTATGGGATCCCAGACACTTCTTTTTCATTCCCCCCTTACTCTCTCTCTCCCTCATTCTCCCTCCCCCTTTCCTTGTTGACTTTGTGAGTTTCTCTGATTATTTTCCTCAGTGTCTCACTCTCCCTTTCTCTCTCACCCAAGTCTCTGTTTCAACCATTTTCCTCCAGATGTTCAGTTCTGTAACTTTGGTCTGAAATATGACAACTTAGTATTTGCCTCGTCAGTCAAATTGACCCGAAGGAATATCTCATTTATGAGTTACCCTTAAATAGTTCTTGCCAGTAAGTTTGTTCATTTGTAAAGAGACTTTTAATGTTCTTTTTAAAGAATAAGTGGTTCACTGAAGTTGGTATTGCATTTATCAAAATCATTTGTCTGTTACCCATTGTGTGCTGCTATTTTGACCCAATTATTTTAGTGCCTAACTTTTCTAATGAATACATTTCAGTTTTTTCCCTGTGTGATATTTCTGTTTATTTAAGCAAATGTAGAAATGATTATGTACTTGATTTGATGTGTATTGTATGAGAAAATATGACTTAACATGTAGTGCTTAACTCAAGGTTATGTTTCAAATACTTCTTGTTTTCATTTAGGAATATGGAAACCAATTACTGTCTCATATAACTGGGTAGCAAGATTGTAATTACTACTTACATTCTGACATAAGATATCTGGTTGACAATATTTACAATTTTTGGAAAATTATTAAATCAAAAAAATTAAATGGTATCGTAAAATTCTTAATATCTTTAGCTGTTATAAATGTCACTTATTTTCAGTTGAATTGCGATGCAGAATGAAATGTAAAGTATCATTTAAGTGAGAGTCACATGAAATTTAAAAGTCACTTTTATATAATGGTCTTAAAAGACTGTGTATAGCATTCTTATGCTGCAGTAATTGATTTGAAGCTCTGTTAAATTGTCATTAGGATTACATGTCAACTGTATTCACCATTTGTGCAGACAGACGCATTGATATTGCGGGTGCGTTTAGATCTCTTGGTCCAAAGGGGATCGTACAGAGAGGGCCACAGTCAGAGTAGTGCCGTTTAGACCTTTGGCGACCCTGTAGGAAATTCTGGATAGGGGTGTCATGTTGTCGTCTTGTTCTTGTCTTTGCTATGTCACTGAAGAGGTGGGTTTCCAGATGTCTGGAAATCTAGGAAGCATTGTTGGATGATTATGGACCTTGGGAGGAGTCATAGGGATCGCTGGTTTTGTTCTGTGTATCCCAGAAAAGGCTTTTGTCCTTCTTTTCCTGTTTCTGTTCCAGGAACATTTAAAGTTCTGGATGTTTTACTCATTCTTATTTGTTGCATTTGAAGAATGTTTGGTGCTTTGTTACCAGATTTTTAGGAGATCATTGATAATATTACTCACAGAGAAGCTAATCCTTCGTCCTTCCACCCCATATGTCTTAAGACAAATAAAGACTCAAGGTTTGGAATAAACTATGAATGGAAATGTTATATAAACTTAAATAAATTTATTTTTTATGTGGCTCAAGTTGTGAGGTAAACTTGGTCCATTGTATAAGTTCCTTCAATTTACTTTTCCATGTTTCGAACAATTTTGGCGAGAGATAATGGACAAAATAAAAAGGAGTTTTCACTGCTGTGAAAATTGTATCTCTTATTAACACTGACCCGCTGTTTGCACTTGGCCTTAGAAACGTTTATTTATCTCCTGATATTGTGTAAAAGATATTTCCACAAGAACCTTTCTTTTACTAAGGTAGTGATGGTGCTGGATGACTTTACTGGTCCTAGTACTTGGCCTATATTATTATTATCATTATTACTTTCTCAGCTACAACCCTAGTTGGAAAAACTGGATACTATAAGCCCGAGGGCTCCAACAGGGAAAATAGCCCAGTGAGGAAATGAAATAAGGAAATGGATAAATATATACGTTATAAGAAGTAATGAATGACAAGATGAAATATAGTAAGATTAGTAATAATGTTAAAAGAGATCTGTCGTGAAGAAAGAATAGTGTGCCGGAGTGTACCCTCAAGCAAGAAAACTCTAACCCAAGACAGTGGAAGCCAATGGTATAGAGGCTAAGTACTACCCAAGACTAGAGAACAATGGTTTGATTTTGAAGAGTCCTCATAGAAGATCTGCTTACTATAGCTAAAGAGTCTTCTACCCTTACCAAGTTCAAAATAGCCATTTAACAGTTACAATACAGTTGTTAACCTCTTGAGCAAGGAAGAACTGTTTGGTAATCTCAGTATTGTCAGGTGTATGAGGACAGAGGAAAATGTGGAGAGAATAGGTCAGACTATGTAGTACTGTCTGGCCATTCATAGTACCCAATAACTCTCTATTGGTAGTTGCCTAAACTTTGTTACAGTCAGAAGCCTATGCTTTATGTTCCTTCCACGGTTGGTATTGATTTGAGATTGTATAATACTGTACAGTATTCTATCGTAGTTGAATTAGAATCAAGTGGATCCATAGAATTTTAGAAATAAAATGTGAGCACTGGAACAATACAAAGTCGGAGAAGGTACACAGCTCTGGAGAAATGCAACCAGATAGGATGAAGAGAGCAGAAGACCATTCAAAACTGAGGGTTCAAATTTGTGCTTGAAAGAGCCTAATGTACGGAGGGCTGTGTAAAAAATGAAAACAAGCATCGTGTACTACTAACCCAATTGAGGGTCATCTCTCACTTTTCTAGAAGAGAAAATTTTGTCTGGCTTTAATCCTCAGTCAGCTAATCACCTTCAAGGAATGACCCATTGGACTAAAGAAACATGCAGTTTTGAAATCTCATAATAAAGGGATAAACAAAAGTCGATGAAGCAACTGTAATATTAAAAAAAGACTTTTGGAAAGTTCATGGAAATATGGAAATGAAAATACTTGGAGACTGTGGTAAGACATTTTCAGGAAACATTTTGGACAGTCCCCATTTCATGTTGATGACTTGAAGATGTCTTTTTTAAATGGAAATTTGAAGACTTGGTGTTTCAGGATAGAAAATAAGTGAGAACCTCAAGTTTTACAATCCATATTTCTAAAAGCTCACTTATACATTGGAGCTTTCTTCTTTACCATTCACATCCAGACTGTGGAATGTGGTTTGAGTTGTCTCAAAGAATATTCTCAATGGGATTTCTTCTTGTTTAAAATGAATTAATTTTGGACTAAAGATGATCATATTCTTATTTTGAAAATGGGACAAGAATTCAGAATATCCACACAGTTCCACTGAATAAGGTCTTTCTTTGGGATGGAATCTTCGTCAATATAGTATGTCATTTAAAAAAGAGAAAGGAATATTTTCATACCCAGTTGATGAAATTAGGGAAAACTTCAAGCCAAATGGAACATCACTTTAAATTACTGTACTGCACTGTGCAATATATTATAGCATTACTGCTTCTATACTTAGGATGTTCAACTTTTGAAATTATCACTAACTAATTAAAGGACAATGATACCCTCAAAAATTCATGTTCAGTATGTCAACGGAAGCTTTGAAATCTACCTGAAAGATCTAGTTGCTCGTTTCCTGTGACTGGTCATATTTCAAGACAAATACAAGTGCGTAATTCTCTTCCATGATTTTCATGACGTATTACTATTACTAGTCAGGATGCTATAAGCTCAAGTGCTCCAACAGTGATTAGTAACAATGTTAAAATAGATCTCTCCTATAATCTATGAAAAGAGATTTAAGTTAACTTGTTCAACAGAAAAACATTTGCAACAAGTTTGAACTTCTGCAGCTCCATCGATTCAACTGTCTGATTAGGAAGATTATTCCACAGTCTGTCTCAGCTGAAATAAAAGTCTTAAAATACTGTGTAGCATCAAGCCTTATGATGAAGAAGGCAAGAATGCAAGAATTAATTGCATACCTAGTGCAACCTACATTATGGTGCAGTCTGGGAAGATCTCAATGTAAAAGATGATCAGAATTATGAAAAATATTATGCAACATGCACAATGAGCTAACAGAATGACAGTGACAGAGATTAATATCTATATTAAAGATCAGGAATTTAATAGACCAAGTTTTTATCCGACAAATTAAGATGAGAGTCAGCAGCTGAAGACCAGACAGGAGAGCAATACTCGAAATAATGAAGAATGAAGGAATTAGAACATTTCCCCATGATAGGCTGATCACTGAAAATCTTGAAAGACTTTCTCAATAAGCAAATTTTTTTTTGTGTAATTGAAGAGGAAACAGACTGAATGTGTTTCTCAAAAGTAGATTTGCAATATAAAAATCACATGTAGAATTTTAAATGAATTCTATATTGTTAAAGAGACATTATCAATTCAAAGATCCGGAAGTTGAGGAGCCACTGTCCTCGACCAACTTACAATCATGCTTTGAGATTTTAGGGTTCAACTTCATGCCCCATAAATCGCATCATGCTCTAATTTTAGCGAGATCTCTATTAAGGGATTCAGTAATCCATGGCGTACATTCAGGAGATGGAATTGATTGAAGGAGAGGATAGCTTTTCTTCCTTCAAGAGGCACAGAGGTCTGTCTTGTCCATAATGGTTCAAGTTCCCTTGACCATTCATTCTTTCTTTTAATTTTTCTTGCTTTCTTTTGGATCCGAGCTCTGAAAGGTTACAATTTCCATCAACCTTTGAAATTGAGGGAAAAAGGGGGTTTGCAATAAAGCGCCTGTTTTCTTCCTTGTTTCTGAAGACCTAAGATTAGGTAAAGGTCTTTAGTTGCCTCTTGCAGCACCATGAGTTTTATCTTGAAAAACAGTCGGCACAAGAATCTCATTCAAATTTTCAAACTAAAAAGTAGCATTAATCCTCAAAGAGGAATCAAGCAGTTGTTTGAGCAAACTTTATTAAAAAATTTGTCTCATGATTCTGAAATCTTTTTGAAGAAGCTCATCTGTTATCACTGAGAATGAGAGTTATTTAACGGATTTTGAGCGAAGCGAAAAATCTATTTTTGGGTGAGATAGCCATGGCGTCCTGATGGAAGGTTCCTGTTTGGTAGCTTCCTTGGGTATAAGACTACTAAGATATTCCCAGAGAATTTAACCACAGGTTATCACAGAATTCTAACTTCTGGAGCGAGTATCTCAAAGGTTTCCCTTTAAGACATCGTAATACAACAGGGGACACGCATGTCTGGTCGTGCCACATAGCTATCTCCACCCCGAACAGAGTTAACGCTTCGGTGTGTAAGGGCTGAGAATAGCTGGGAGCCGTTCCACAGCTAATCTCACTCGTGGCTACTACTGATACTCGAGACGTAAACAAACGGACGCCATTGCTCTAATGACGTCACGCGCGTCTTTATCCTGGCGCCAGTTGCTGCCCATCACCATGATACAATTGTGTAGGGTGGGAGCAAACTGAACGAAGTAGTAGGGAGGGTCCATCAGGACGCCATGGCTATCTCACCCAAAAATAGATTTTTCGCTTCGCTCAAAATCCGTTTTTTGGGCTCAAGCCATGGCGTCCTGATGGAAGAGTACCAGAGAATCAATGTATCGTGGTAGATTTTCCCCCAGAGTTAAATGCCTAGGCATTGACAAAACAGCAAAGTAATCTTAGGTAAGAACCATAGGAACGAAATATCCTGCCCCCCATTGGTAGGAAGTTCCCATGGGCTATGCCGACGTCAAAGTGGTATTGAAGGGCTATTCATCTTAACAGAAGAACTTTTAAGAGCTTAGAGATGAAGCAGAATGTTTGATATTTGTATAGGAACATTCTGAAGTAGGCCAGTGGTGGTTGGGCACTGTGTGTAGAGTTCATCTCCTGATTATCAGAAGTAAGTATTCGTGTAGGAACCTTACTGAGGCAAGGTGAATATAATTTAGGAATAGACATCTTAAATTCTTCATGACCATAAGAAAGGAGGAATAAATAAAACTATGACAGTATGTATTTCATAGTAAGTAGGAGCTGAAAGAGACGCATAAGTAATAAAATAGAAATTTTATTTCACAATGCAGAAATTAAATAATTTACAGCAAAAGTAAAGTTCATTTACAGTAATAATAATGTACATAGAAATAAAGGCTTGCTCTTGAATCTGAAAGGGAATTTCAGGATTAGTAGGTACTCGTTCTCGAGGAACGCAAGTCTTTAAATAACACATCATGCTCAAGGCATGCGGCACTTGTGTGACACTATGACATTTCACCTGGGATAAGAACAGTTATAAAAGCACTAAGTGTTTTTAGACATCACTATGAATCACTCGAGGGTCAACATAGGCACCCGAAGAGTTAGAGTCCCAAGTAACTCACTGTTCTACGCAGAGTTAGGTGCAGGTTTCATAACACTACCTGCGGCTACCACAAAATGTTTGATTTCGTGCACTTGTTTCGCATAATGTTTAAAGAAAACTCGCGAGGACTTCCAGCCCGTAAAGTTTTTAAGGCTTTCAAAGTCCATGCTCTGAAAGAAGTTCAGAGAAGATGCCACTTTTCTAGGATCATGACCAGCGGGTGTACTGTTCGGATCCGCTCTGCGAATGAAGTAGGTGATTTTCGCTCTTAATTGTTTCAGTGACAGGTCGCTGCCCGATGTTTCTCCTTTGAAGAGTTGGCCTCCACCAAAGTTTGAAGTTCTGCGAAGATAGACCTTGAGGCTCTCTACTGGACATAGAGAGACATCCTCCTTCAGGGGGCATATTCTCCAAGGGCCCCATCTTTTGGTGGGTAATTCATTTTTGGCGAGAAACGTCGGATCAGGGGAGAGGGTCACTTCTCCTGAATCAGCAAACAGGATGTGTCCCTCTTCTCTTGATAATGCCACTATTTCGCTGACTCGAGCTCCCGAGGCGAGAGCAAATAAAAATATAACTTTCTGAGTCAGATCCTTGAGGGGGCATGAATCATTGTCCAAGTTGGAGGCGAAATGGAGCACCTTGTCTAGTGACCAGGAGATCGGTTTCGGAGGGGGTGCTGGGCGTAGGCGAGCACATGCTTTCGGCAGTTTGTTAAAGATGTCGTTGGACAGATCAATTTGGAAAGCATATAGAATTGGTCTAGTCAAAGCCGATTTGCAGGTTGAAATCGTATTGGCTGCTAATCCTTGTCCATGAAGGTGAATGAAGAAGGACATACAGAAATCAATGGTGATTTCTTTAGGATTTTTTGCTTTAACAAAGGAGACCCATTTCCTCCAGGATGATTCATATTGCCGTCTCGTGGATTCGGTCTTGTATTCCTCTAGGAAGTCTAGACTTTTCTTCGAGATCCCAAACCTCTTCTTTGCGGCAAGGGAGAGAAAATCATGAGATGAAGGTCCTTGATTTTCGATGATGAAGCGAAGACAGTCGACTTCTGTACTTGTTGAGAGAGAACTGGGCCCGGGAGAGGGATCAGCTTGGGCTGCAGCTCCAGGACCAGGGGGTACCAGTTGCTCTGGGGCCACTTGGGAGCCACTAGGGCCGCTGTCCCTTTGAAGGTTCTCAGTTTGGAGAGGACTTTCAACAGAAGGTTGGTGGGAGGGAACAGGTATATCTTCGACCATCTGTTCCAGTCCAGTGACATGGCGTCCACCGCTTCTGCTTTGGGGTCCTCGTACGGGGCTACGTACAGAGGAAGTTGATTGTTGTCGCTCGTTGCAAAGAGATCTATCTGAAGTTCTGGGACTTGATGAGAGATGAAGGAGAATGATCTTGCGTCTAGAGACCATTCCGACTCTATCGGGTTTGTCCGAGATAGAGCATCCGCTGTCACGTTGCGGAATCCTTGTAGGTGAACTGCAGACAGGTGCCACTTCTTCTTCTCCGCCAGACGGAAGATTGGGAGAAGCACCTGATTTATCTGGGGCGATCTTGAGCCCTGGCGATTGAGACAACGAACTACCACCGAGTTGTCTAGGGTTAGACGGATGTGGATCGAGGGCGGCGGGGATAGCTTCTTCAGAGTAAGAAGGACCGCCATGGCCTCCAAGATGTTTATGTGGAACGTCTTGAATAGTGGAGACCAGGTCCCTTGAGCTTGTTTCAGGTGGGAGTGACCTCCCCAGCCCTCCAGTGAGGCATCCGTGTGGATGTTGAGTGATGGAGGAGGGTGTTGGAGAGGAATGGACCTTTTCAGGGCCATTGCTTCCGACCACGGCTTTAGGAGGCGTCGAAGTCTGTTTGGAAGCCGTCTCTTGAGGTCTCTTCGAGCGATGGATGCCGATCGTCTCCAGACTCCCGCGGCATCCTTTAGCTGTGCACGAAGCACTGGGTTTGTCACTGAGGCGAATTGTAGAGAGCCTAGAACTCGTTCCTGCTGTCGTCTTGAAATGCGTTTGGATTTCAGTAGTCGCTTGACAGACCCTGCTATTTCCTTCCTTTTCTTCTGGGGGATGGAAAGGCGGTGTGACTGAAGATTCCAGTGGATTCCCAGCCACTGAAACTTCTGAGCCGGAGAGAGGCGAGATTTCTTCTCGTTGATCTTGAATCCCAGGTGTTCTAGGTACTGGGTAACTTCGTCGCAAGACTTTGTACACTCTTCGGGCGATGGAGCCCAGACTAGCCAGTCGTCGAGGTAGGCCATCACCTGGACGTTTCTTAGGCGGAGCTGTTGTACTATGGCATCCGCCAGCTTTGTGAAGATCCGAGGGGCCACATTGAGGCCGAATGGCATGGCCCGGAAGGCGTAGCTTTTCCTTTGGAGTCGAAATCCTAGGTAGGAGGAAGCGTGATGGTTCATTGGAATGTGCCAATAGGCATCCGCCAGGTCTATAGAGACCGTGTAGGAACCTTGAGGCAGAAGGGTCCTTATTTGTTGAAGCGTCAGCATCTTGAATTTGTTGTTCTCTATGAACTTGTTGAGGGGGGATAAGTCCAGAATGACTCTGAGCTTGTCTGAGTCCTTCTTGGGAACGCAAAACAGTCTCCCTTGGAACCTGGTGGACTTTACCTTCCTTATCACCTTCTTGTTCAAGAGGTCTAGAACATATTCTTCCAGAATGGGGGTCGATTGTTGGAAGAACCGCTGGAAGATTGGGGGTGGTTGCACCCAACTCCAGCCTAGACCGTTCTTGATGATGCTGTGTGCCCAAGGATCGAAGGTCCAACGATCCTGGAATTGGCGGAGTCTTCCTCCCACCGGAAGCACTTCATTGCTTCTGGTGTCCCGAGGACTTGTTGCCTCGGCCGCTAGCTCCCTTTCCTCCTCTACCTCTGGAGGGACGACGAGAGGCGTCTCTGCTTGCACCCCTGGACGAGCCTCTACCTCTGGCATGAAAGGTAGTGGATGGCTGCTCAAAGGCAGGGGTGAAGACCGGTGACTGTGACAACACTGGTTGGGGGACCAATTGAAAGGTCTGTTGTGGTTGGGCAACCACTTGGGAGGTAGCGGGTCCCGGAAACTGACGTCTTTGTTGACGTTGCTGGGATTTCGGCTTCTGAGGTTTCCTCTTAGGCTGAGGTCCATCGTCCTGAGAGGTTTTCCTTTTTCTGGACATGCCCCACTTGTGGAGAAGGTTCCTATTCTCCGTGGCGGCTCTGTCCGTTATTTCCTTGACAAGGTCAGAAGGAAACAGGTGCTTTCCCCAGATGTTGGAGGAAATCAGCCTCCGGGGTTCGTGTTTCACGGTGGCACCGACAAACACGAATTCACGACAGGCTCTACGAGCCTTTATGAAATGGTACAAGTCCTTCATTACCGTGAGTAAGTGGGATTTGGCCAGTACCATGTAGTGATCGGGTACTGCTGTGTCACAGGCCATAACTTCAAGTTGGACTTGATGAGAAAGAGATGCCGCAAGCCTCTCCTTCGTGTCTTGTTCCCGGCGAAGGAGGTGATCATTGAGCTTAGGGAGGTCTTCATTAAACTGACGTCCGGCGACGTCAGGATCGAGCCTACCCACGACGAAAGTATGTTGGACATCTTTCCATTGTCTAGTGTCAGGGGGTGTCACGATGGAGAAGGGTCTGCACTCCTCCAGTGCAGGGCAGGGTTTTCCTTCTTCCGCCGCTTTAAGGCATGCAGCCAAGGCCTTTTCCAAAAATGGAAGAATCGCAGTGTCAGGTGCGACATATGTAGGATGCTTCTTGCTCAAGGCAGGAAGCTTAGAGCAGGTAAAGCCCCTGCTCTTAAATGCGGAGGCTAGCATAGCCTGGGCCTTTGCGAGATCGAACACTATCTCTTCTTTAGGTTCGGTCTCCTCCTTCGAGGCAGGTTCGGAACGAAGCCGGACGTAACAGTCCGGGTAGGCCTCGAAGCTTGGGAAGAATTCCACATCTTCCAACGGGACCGTGCCGATTTTGTCACTAACAAAGATCCTGCCGGTCGCAATAACCATATGCTCTGCATACCTCCACGGATTGGCATGAGAGCAAGCTGGGAGATCCTTGACCGAGATCTTCTTCGGTTCTCTGGATCCAATCATAGACCTGATGGACTCCTGGTTCTCCTTCAGTCTGTCGTCCATGACAGCTCTAATCAGTCGGATCAGTTCTTGGGTAGAAGAGGAAGGATCCGGGGTCGAGGAGGTAGACGGGATGGACACATCCGTCGGTGTAGGAGTAGGCGGAGGGATGGACGAGGGAGTAGCTCCAATCTCCGACTCGGTGTATTCCACCTTGTCTTCGTCCTCTTCGGCTCCTTGAGCCATAAGCGTCTTCTCCGTGTCTTCCGAGACGTCAGAGATCTGTTCATCATCCTCGGAATCTAAACGACACTCGTGCATGGACTGAGCCATGACCACATCAGGTTCCACCGTAATTTGGACAGTGGGGATTGCTTCCTTTGGAACCACTGAGTCAGGGGAGGCCTTAGGGAACAACAGGGACCTCAGTTCTTCGGTGGCCAGGTACGGTCCAGTAGCATTTCTCTGAAAACCACGCACCCACTTGCGCAGTTTTCCACGAGCAATGTCTCTAACCTCCGCTGAGGGAGGGTTATGGAAGGCCTCAACTAGGTAGGCCTGGCAGACCGTACATTCCAGTGGATTCCAGAACTTCCAATCCCCTTTCTTGTCTGAGCAAGGGGCGTGAGTCCTGCACGCCGTATGTCCGTAAAACTGCGAGCGTTTCACAGCACAGTATGCGAAATCGCACTTCATCTGCTCCTCCTGTGGAAGAAAGAGAAAATGAGTATGGGGGAGTCATAGGAATGGCTCTTAAATTAAGTTAATATTAATCATTAATTTTAACTTAAAGAAGGTGTGATGCATAGAGAATGAAACAGTAAAGGAGAACACGCTCCATGCATCTCGCCCGGCTGGTTACCATAGGCTTGGTCCTGGGATAATCCAAATGACCGAGATCATTGGATATAGTTTCCTAGGATTCCCATTATATTGGAACTCCATGGAAAGCCAAGGACAAGGTTGGGATCGAATTCATTCGGTTCCCAGATAAGAGCCAGAAGGCCTCATTAAGGGAAACTGCTTCTGGCAACCAGCCGCGCTAAGATGCACATAGCATGCTGGAAATAGAAGAATGCAAAGAGACAGCATGATCACGAATAGAGCAGTACTAGGTACTGATCTTAGAAGCAAAGCAGCTTATCTATTTGCAAGGTAGGGCTATCTTAGTCTTATGATAGCTACAGAGAGGGGGTGCAAGTATTCTTGACGCCTCCGGGGCATCCGGCAAGCCGCCGGCACGCCGGAGCTTGCTCCAGCATAGATTCTGGCACTAGAACAGACAATTTTCAAAGTCAGTTAGATACCAGGATGGCGGCCGCCGGCACAACGGCGGCACGCCGGCAGGGAGCGGCGGCTCCGGCAGCCGGAGGATGCCGGATTGGTGACTGGGGTAAGGATGGTACAGGTAGTATCGGGTTGCCGGCAGTATATGCCGGCACTCCGGAGATCGACCGGCAAGCGGACGATTAGATAGGAGTAGGAGAGCTGCCGGTAGTAGCCGGCGGCAGCCGGCAGTCCCTCGGTACACGGGGGGCTGGCGGCAAGGGTAGGGAAGTCACCAAGAGGGAGGCAGGTATTGCCGGCAGAAGAGGCGGCAAGAGACCGGCACCCGGATAGATAGAGAGACAGGGGGAGGGGGGGAAGGATGCAGGAAGTACCTTCAGGGTTCCAGACATCCCTCCCCCTCCCTGAGGGGGTGTACCCATGATAGAGACAGGCTCTATCATCCATAAGCAGGGGTCACTAGGGACCGGGAGCAGGTAGCCCAAGGGAGGACTAGGGAACACCCAAGAGGGGGGGGGAGACTCCCCTATGCAGAGCTACACTAGTAACTAACCTTATAGGACACTATGAAGGTATATGTACCAGAGCGGACAGCACAGGGAAGCTCGGGTAGCCCTACTCATCCACCCTAAGGAGGATTTGTAGGACAGGGGACAGATGAGTATAAACTAACCTAAGCATAGGCTAGGCTATACAAGAGATAGGTGGGGAGGGAGAAGAGAGGGGTCTTCCCAGGAAGGGTTTCTGTACCAGAGCGGCCACAAAGGGAAGGGAGGACACTCCCTAACCTAAGATTAGGCTGATCGGCTAAAACGGTGCAAGAGTACAGTTTCAGCATGGAACAGAGAAACCTTCCTAACCCGGCCTAGATCAGGGCTAAAAGTCCTGAACTAGGCAAGGAAGAAGACGTATCGCTATCGCAGGAAAGTCGTAGACTATCCTAGCCATAGAGGTAGGCTAGCCTAACCTCACTCTCAGACGCAATCCTAAAGGGGGTTCATTCCTTTAGGGAGGACTGAGAGGCGATATAATACTCTATTAGACAATAAATCCCTTTACTCAGAAAAGGGATCAAGGCTAATTAGAGGGAGTGCCAAGGCAGGGGATGAAGGAAGCATATAGGGGTCCTAAGGTTAGGTTAGGCTAGAAAGAATCACTGACTAGCCTATCCCCTATATGGTCCCTGAAGGCGAAAACATTTGCATCACTAGTCAAAAGTATTGTAAAATAATAATGCCACTATCTTCATAACTTAGTCTAGGATCACTGATAAATCATGCATGAACACTTGTATATAGGCTCCTGGCCTGGGGGCTATAGTAGCCGACTGGTATGAGGTCAATCGATGACCGATAAAAAGCGTCTAAACACGATATAAAAGTTCCTAGCTATGAAGACTAAATAAACTAATGTATTCGATTAGTATATAAGGCCGGAAGCGTTGTTGTGGCTAACTAAATAGGACATGCAAAACAACAACGACGCCATAAAATGGCGGGTCCGGTAGAGGCACAGCTCTGCCACAAAACATCAATTATTTCGCGAAATAATATTTACTTTACGGCCAGAGCTTAATTAAACAATACTGGAACCTTGTACTCAACTTTCCAGAAGAAGGCGAGGCTGAAGGTAACGACATAGCGAAGATGCAAAGCGATAAAGTTCACACAAGGGAAAATCCGTCTCAGTAGGGCAGCTACTAAACAAAGGATAAAGACGCGCGTGACGTCATTAGAGCAATGGCGTCCGTTTGTTTACGTCTCGAGTATCAGTAGTAGCCACGAGTGAGATTAGCTGTGGAACGGCTCCCAGCTATTCTCAGCCCTTACACACCGAAGCGTTAACTCTGTTCGGGGTGGAGATAGCTATGTGGCACGACCAGACATGCGTGTCCCCTGTTGTATTACGATGTCTTAAAGGGAAACCTTTGAGATACTCGCTCCAGAAGTTAGAATTCTGTGATAACCTGTGGTTAAATTCTCTGGGAATATCTTAGTAGTCTTATACCCAAGGAAGCTACCAAACAGGAACCTTCCATCAGGACGCCATGGCTTGAGCCCAAAAAAACACTCATCTTGGTGTGACTGAATATGAAGAGAGCATCTCTCTCTCTCTCTCTCTCTCTCTCTCTCTCTCTCTCTCTCTCTCTCTCTCTCTCTCTCTCTCTCGTGGGATGGAGTGGAGAGTGAGGTCAATATAGATGATTTCATTATAAACAGAAGGAAAGGAGAGAGACATATGTCAGGAGGTTTCAGTATCCCCCCCCTCTCTCTCTCTCTCTCTCTCTCTCTCTCTCTCTCTCTCTCTCTCTCTCTCTCTCTCCAAAGAAGATACAAGTGATAAAGAGACTTATAAAGAAAGTCTACATCAATCAACACATTCCATCAAAGAACAATAAGAAGTCCAATATGGTGAATATGCTGATTGATGCAATGGGAAAAAGAATGCCAAAATGGTGTAATACATGTAAGATATGGTATTCCATTAATAATCCTCAACAATTGATTAGAAAATGTGATGCCTGTCATGTCCCAACACACCCCACATGTGCTGAAATACAGCAAAAAATAAAAAATAAAGACACAAAGGTATTCTGCTCAACATGCTTAGTCTGGATAGAAAATATAATTAAGTCGAGACTAAATCTGCAAATAGTTGAAGATAAGGAAGAGGAAGAAGAAGAAACAGAAGAAGAAGAAGAAGAAAAAGAAGAAGAAGAGAACAATGAACAGGATATGTGTAAGGATGCTGAAGAAATCATTGATATAACCTATGATGCCATCCAACAACATACTTATGAAGAAATAAATTACCAGATGGAAACAAATAATAGACCCAAGAGACTCTACCCGGACCTACATAATTTTAGGGAAGAGCAAGAACAAGAAAAAATAGAAAAGAAGGATATAGTCTGCAATATGCTGAAAAGAGGGAATTGCAGATTTGGCGAAAGATGCTACTACAAGCATCCAAAGATATGCCATAATTATGAAATATATGGTAAATGTGCGTATTTAGACGGATATGGAGACGAATGCAGAGATCTCCATCCAAAAATATGCAAAAACCTAAAAGAAGGAAAAGGATGCATTTACAACAAAAAATGTCGATATATGCATCCTGCAACCATGAATGAAAGTAAGAAAACTCAGCAAACTGAAAAGAAAAATGAAAGCAAAAAAGAAACAAAAAAAGAAACAAAAAAGCAGGCCGTGTATATACCGTGCTTTGAACCAAGAGGCCCAAGATATGAGGCCTTTCAACCCAAACCTGCACATTTAGAGCCCAACTACAAAGAATGCATCTATAATGCCAGGGGGTGGTGCAGATATGGGGACAGTTGCAGGTATACACACACAAATAAATATGAAGGCGAAAGAGCAAATATAATAGAAAAGTTGGATTTTTTAATGGCAGAATTCCGGGAAATGAAGAAAAGAACAATATATCAGAACAGGAAGGAAGCATGGGAGAATCCATATTATTATTACCAATATTAAATAATGGGGATGAAACACAAACCATAATAGTAATGAATGCACAGGGTTTAGTCACGAGTAACTCTAAAAGGAAAATAGAGTTCTTAGAAGAACTAACCCAAATTGAAAAAATAGATATATTAAATATAAGTGAAACATGGTATTCCCAAGAGACTGGCAGTGATGACCAGATAAAGGGTTTCCAAACTTATAGATCAGACAGAAAAAATAGGAATCAAGGGGGAACTGCAATATATGGAAGAGACATAAATCAAGGAAAAGTATGTGAAAAATACAGCAACACAGAATGTGAATTGATTGCGGTAGAATTTGAATTTGAAAAACTAATGAATATTATAGTTTACAGACCCCCAAACACTAAGGAGTTTGACATAATAATAGAAAAAATAGATGATATATGTAGAAACCATAAAGACTGGAATATACTCCTATCCGGAGATTTTAACTTTCCTTTCGTGGATTGGAAAGAACGGATAGAAGAAAGTGGTTGTATGTATACATATAAAAAAGATAGTAATAGTAGCGCAGAAGATAAGAGGCAATTTGAAAAGCTTCAAGATATGCTATTAGAACATAATATGCAACAAATAAACCACATTCCAACAAGAAAGGAAAATGTCCTAGATCTAGTATTTGTGAATGAGGTGAATTATGTTAAAGAAATAATAGTGTATAACACGGGAATTTCAGACCACAATGTCATAGAATTGATAGTCCATTCCAAAGCAAGTGATCGCAGAATTAATAAAAGCACAAAACTTTGGGAAGGATATGGAAAATATAATTTTTACAGTAAGAATATAAAATGGTCAGAAATAAATGAAGAACTGAATAAAGAATGGAAAAATGTATTTTTAAGTGATAATATACAGGTAAATACGGACATACTGTACAATATACTGGAGAAAATTGTTGAAAAATATGTACCGAAAAAAAACAATAAACAAAAGACGTGCATACCAAGAGACAGAAGGATCTTATTTCAGAAAATTAGAAAGTGGAAGAAAAATCTTGCAAAAGAAAAAAATGTGTGGAAAATGAGGGAAATAAAATGTAAGATGGAAAATGCAGAACAAAAGATTATACAGTCGAAAGAAAATGAAAAAAGGGACTTAGAAGAAAGGACACTTCAAAATATAAAAAGAAACCCCAAAGTACTTTACTCCTATGCAAAAAAGATGAATAAAGGGAGATTAGAAATAGGCCCTCTAAGAATTGAAGGACGGCTAACGAATGAAAAAAAGGAAATATGCAACATATTAGCAGAAAATATAAGAGTGAGTTCACACCAAGAATTGCGAATGAGAATAATGAAACAGAAATGAGAGAAGAAAATGTTGAATATCTAACGGATATAGATATTAATGAAGCAGATATTGTCACGGCTATAAACGAAATTAAAAATGGATCGGCAGCCGGACCAGATGGAGTTCCAGCGATTTTGTTAAAAAAAACTGCAAACACTATCGCGAAGCCGCTTGCAATACTGCTAAGACAAAGTGTAGATATGAGCGAGATATATGTTAAACATAAATTAGCTTATATAACCCCTATCTTCAAAAGTGGATCAAGACTAGAGGCAAGCAATTATAGACCTGTTAGTCTAACATCACATATTATGAAAGTGTATGAGAGGGTAATAAAAAAGAAAATAATGAACCATTTGGTTAAAAATAATTTGTTTAATATGGGTCAACACGGTTTCGTGCCTGGAAAAAGTACACAGACCCAACTGAGAGCACACTATGAAAACATATACAAAAATATGATAAATGAAAAAGACACAGATGTGATCTATCTAGATTTTGCAAAAGCCTTTGACAAGGTAGACCATAACATATTGGAGAAAAAAATGAGAAAGCATAATATTGTGGGAAAGATAGGAAAATGGGTAAAAGAATTCCTGCAAAACAGAAAACAGATAGTGGTTGCAAATGACGAGAAATCAGATGAAGCCCAGGTAATATCTGGTGTGCCACAAGGTACGGTATTAGCTGCACTGCTGTTTGTTATTATGATCTCAGACATAGACTGTGATGTTGAAAACTCCGTAGTGAGAAGTTTCGCCGATGACACAAGAATAAGTAGAGAAATTACTTGTGATGAAGATAGGAACTCACTACAAAGAGATCTAAACAAAATATATGAATGGGCGGAGATAAATAGGATGGTATTTAACTCCGATAAATTCGAATCAATAAATTATGGAAACAGAGAAGGAATAGTATATGCATACAAGGGACCTAATAATGAG
>NC_090767.1:24517110-24577428 GCF_036898095.1 Palaemon carinicauda
AACACTCATCTTGGTCTGACTAAATATGAAGAGAGCATATCTCTCTCTCTCTCTCTCTCTCTCTCTCTCTCTCTCTCTCTCTCTCTCTCTCTCTCTCACAAGAGTGTACAGTATTCAAATTTCCAGAAGAACACTGTTATGTTTCGAGTGTTGATGCAGGCTTTGGTGTCTGAACAGGTCAGCATCTGAATGAAGTTAAGCCAGAATCAAATAATGAAATGCATGAATTGTTACCTGAATATTGTCCTCAAGAATCTTATAATAAAAAAAAGTGGCCATATACCTATTTCTTGTTACAATTTGGACTTATTTATGTACACAATGGAGGTGAAGAAAACTGCTGACCAAACTCGAAAGTCTCCTAAGTAAATATACAAACCTTTCTGTTTGTGATAAAATTGCAGCAACAGCAAAAGGTTAATGAAAATACCCAGAGGAAGCAATCAGTGAACCAGAATTCACCAAAATGAACTGCCTACTTTGAAAGGTGTCTACTGTATACAATAAGCACAAAGGCAAATGATTGTAGCTCTCTATGAAAAGATCTTAAATTACTAATTTATTTTGTATATGCTGGTACCTTTTTGTCACACCTCTAATATGCAATCTTTATTGCAAAATGATTTTTTTAATGCATTGTCAAGTGTACAGTATAGTACTCGGTACTCATGTTCATGGACTGTCCATTACCTTGCTTTGACAATTGTATCGTATGCTGGCTTTTAAAACCTTCTAGGGTCTCCCTTAAAAGCTTCCGAGTATTGATTTATAAGACGAGGGTGTGCCTGTGCCTTATGTACTCAAAAAATCCTCTAGGTGTCATACGTCATCCTTTTCTCGTCCCTAAGACAGATTTCAGGTTTTAGAAATGTTACACAGTCTTTTGAGACAGGCTTGTGCGAGTCAGTTTCACGAGAGCTTTATTGTTTGAAGCCGAGTCTTGGATGATAGGAAAAGATTCCTTTCCTCTGTTTGGGAGTTTCCCCTAAAAGAACTTTGCTCATCTGATGAGTTTTATTACCATGACCAATATGTTGAACTCCAAAGAAAAACCAATGTTACTTTCATCACTCCAAAGAAAAACCAATGTTACTTTCATCCAATAAATGAGGAAGGTCAAAATATGCCTTCCGAGATTTTTATTTAAAATGGAATCAGACAATGGTTATGAGTCTTGTTTATTGACCATTTTAATCTGAGGATTGGTGGCGATCTTTTGCCTTCTGCCGTTTGATTGAAGTTGATTTAAAATACCATCTATTTAGATATTATATTAGAATTTTTCCTCCTGACTATCATATGTCAGATTCCTTCTTTCTCCAAGCTGTAGTGGAGCAGCATTTGTTCTTTATTTAGAGATGAAATCTATAGCAAGAAAAGACTGGTCATTGGATAGCCTTGTGTACAAAGGGCAGAAGGAAATGATGAAATTCTATTCATATCAGGATGTTAAGAACATTATCTTTTGAAGTCCGTTCATTTCTGTATTCTTTGATGGAATTGTCTTTCTTGTTGGCACTTTTCATAAATGGATTCTATTGACAGACAGCCTTTTGTGTTGAGCTTCTGACAGTAAGTTTAATCTCATCAGCATTTTCTCTTTGTGGTGACATACTGGAAACGTCGCTGCCTAGCAATCTCCTGGACTGGGGACGAGTTCTGCGCAAGCTCCATAGTTTCTTGTTGTGTCTGAAACCTCACCATCCTTGTGAGCTAGGGATGGGAGGTTTTGGGAGAGTCATCAATAGCCATTGCCCTCCCTTGTCTTAGCTTGGGCAGTGATCGTATGTATATAAGGTCAGTTTCTAGTGCATAGCCCTGCTATCCAGGGCATTGTCACTGTCATTCATGTGTAGCCTTTAAATCTTTAAATTAGTTCAGTGTCTGGTTTCATGCTGTTTTGAATTGATCACAAACAATGATCTCTGGAAAGGAATTAATGAAAGGAGAAGTGTCTTTGTAGATATTTTTGATCAAGAAGATAATCTGATGAATTGTTATGCATGTTAAAAAGGACGCTGAGAAACCAGGTATTGTTGGCTGACATCTGTGTTCAAATCTCCAATAAGGATGAGGTGATTCACCTCCTCTGGAAATTGTTTTATGGTCATTTGCTCCTTTGATTTGCATCTTGAACCTTAAGGATACCAAATGCTCCATAGTTAAAATTTTGAATTATAAAAATGCAGAGAGATGAGGTAATAGACATTTATGCTTTTACTGTATGTTGGTGGAGTATTTTAGTTTGTGGAAAGTTGAAGGTACTAGAAGACCCTCAGGTCATTTCAGGTGTCGGAGGAACTTGTCAAATTTATCCGAGTTGACTGCATTTGCCAGGTTCAGTGACGGGTGGTTGGTAGTCCTCCTCTAGTTTGGCTCACTGTTGGCAATGTACATTAGTTTTTAATTTGTTGTGTTGTTTGAGAAGTCTTTTTTGTTTTTCCTAATAGAGGTTTGCGAGGAGAATATTAATAGAGAAGGACATAGTGATAGATTATGACTCTGAGAAAGTGTTGTTCCTATATATCCGGGTACAAGTTATGTCTTCAACCATCCTCATATTCTTATGAGATTACCTCACAAACCTCTGGTATTATATCTACATTTTTCTTTCCTTTAATTTGGATATAACATTCTCTCTTCTTTATGATCTAACTCCAGCTTTTGCTGCAATGAAATGTCAACCATTTTTTCGATCTTTGTCTCAAGTGCGACTAAGTTGACTTTCCCTCTTTGTGAAGATTATTTCTAATCTGGAAGGAAGATCACATCTTAGACAAGTTTGACGTGAAGTCCTTTCTCTGCTGGGCAGATACTCTTAAGAAAATACTTGTTCTAATAGATATTATTTGTATGTCGTTTATAAGGACCTTTTGTCAATATTGGTGATTCTATGACTGTGTTTTGTAGTCGAGTCTCTTTGGTACAGTTTCACTCCTAGATTTTGGACTTGTCCACCATAGAGTAATAAATTTTTTGCTCAATTTTCGGTAGAGGCGACTGAATGCCATTGAAATATGGTACTTTATAATGAAACTACTTCTAGTGAATTGTTTGAAGCAGAGCTTCTGTTTTGCAATTAAACATTTGAGTTGTTACAGTAGATGTCTGGACTCTGATGAAATTACTGTGCATTCCCAGTACTGTAAAGTACTGTATTTTTCTTCTTTTGAACATACGTTTTGTTGTTAACATTCCCAAAAGCATTGTATTTCAGTGATGATCCAAAATCAAATTTAATTGATTTATCTTGAATTCATTTGGTACATTGATACTTGGAAGTGTGTTTCTGAGGTTGGTTCAGAAACACGTCACTGGTTGAAGAGAGGCGCCTCAAATACTCTGGACATCAGCATTCCAGTTTAAAAGACTGGAAGACAGTTAAGATGCTGATTAACTCTACCAAACCTACGCAAGTGTTTCATATTCAGCCGATAATGTTTTCCTCACATAGCCCTGACAAGCGCTTGGGGATACCATGGTTCTTCTATTCAGGATTTGTTACAAGTCTAGTGTAAGAGGTTCGCATAGGATTCGGTCGACTGCAGGCTGTGGTTTTCTTTGGAAAATTGTCTTTGGCTCAAGAGATGGAAGCGTGTGACCCATGAAGTATTCTGTGTCTTTGTCTGCACAATTTGGTGTTTATAGTTCCCGTGTAATTTTTAATGGAATTTGAATAGAAATATTTCCGCAATTATTGTCGATGCGAGATTTGCGTTAATGTCTTTTGATACTGTTATATTGAAGTGACTTTTACTTGCATTTGACCAGAGATGATATTTTAGATAAAGATTTGTGTATCTCATCTCGTCTGAACGTATTGTGGCGTTTTAGCTACCAAAGAAATTTTTAGACTTTAAATGAATTTAAGAAACATTTGTTTTGTTGAATAGTTTCTCATAAGATTGTTCAACCAGGAAGATTGAAGGTCAGAATGCCAGCAGTAAAATGAGTAGTTTAATCTTATACATTAATGTGAAACTGTATATGAAAATAAATTGTGAAAAGAGAAAATGAAAACATTCAAGGACTTAGTAACACCTTTCTTTAAAGAATAGAAACTGCTTTAATCATTTGTTACTAGGTGGGACTTGGGGAGGGCCTTGGTTGGGTTTTCATTTTTTCTTTTTATTTAAAAGAAAATCTTGCAGAGTTTTTGAGACGGTAATTTTCCGTTCCTTTGGGAAACAAGAAGGATTTTAAAAATTTCCTTATCCATGTAAGTCTTATGAGTTATTTTCTCATATAAATATATATCAAATCATGTACTTGTGTTTCAGTCACTCGCCATTTCTAGATTTGCATTCAAACTTGTGTGCCAAAAATAAGTCATATTTTCTCATACAATACACATCAAATAATGTGCATAATAATTTCTAAATTTGCTTAAAAAAGCAGAAATATCACAAAGAAAAACTGATATGCATTCATTAGAAAAGTTAGGTACTAAAATAATTGGATCAAAATAGCACCAAACACAATGAGTAAGAGACAAATGATTTTGATAAATGCAATACTAACTTCAGTGAACCACCTATTTTTCATAAAGAACATTAAAAGTCCCTTTACAAATGAACAAACTTACTGGTGAGAACTACTTAAGGGTCACTCATAAATGAAATATTACTTCAGGTCAATTTAACTGATGAGGCAAATACTAAGTTGTCATATTTCAGACCAAAGTTACAGAACTGAACATCTGGGGAAAAATGGTTGGAACACAGACTTGGGTGAGAGAGATAGGGAGAGTGAGACACTGAGGAAAAGAATCAGAGAAACTCTCAGTCACCAAGGAAAGGGGGAGGGAGAATGAGGAAGAGAGAGAAGGGGGAATAAAAAAAGTGTCTGGGATCCCATACCTCCTCCCCACCAACTATTCTTCATCTTCTTTCCCTTTTCCTCCTCTTCAGGTGGGTGGCCACACTGCACTCCCTGCCCCATGCAACCCAAGAGGTCCTTTTAGGCATTTTGACTAATGTAAAGGTACTTAGGGTTAATAAAATTACTTTCTCTCTATATGAATTTTTATTGTATCCGCCTCTATACATTTTTTATTAGTTTTTTCTTGCTCATAATTCATTTATTACTCTACCCCTTGAAAAATCTACGCAAAATCATTTTGTTGCAAAGTTTGCTTCAATCTATAATTTTTCTTACACTATCTTGCAAATCAACTTTGAAAAGCCTCAATAATTTAACTTTGCAATAAACTGCTTACTCTAAATGCTTTATCATAGCTGGCTGCAATAATATCTTTGTGGGTATTCAGTAAATCATACCTTTATTAACTGGTCAAGTCTCAACTGCTTTGAAAATGGCCAACATCCGTGGCTTTTATACTTGAAACTCTACACATCCAGAGTATATTGGATGACAGAACATTACCTTATGCATCTGGGCAGTTAGTCTGAGAGGTGAGGAAACACTACTTACAATTAAATAGCATTGTACGAAGAGATAGAATCACCATGACAAAAATCTCTCCAACATTGTTCATTTGATCAATATAGTTGTGTTAGGACATACGCCATAGGCCTAGTTGCAACAAAGGAGGCAACACTGCAGCGTTAAGGTCAAGAGGTTGGACACTCCAATGGAAGAAAAGTGGCAAAAACAGAAGTGTAGCAACAGGCTACAAATTCCAGTGAACGGTTTTAACATCTCTGAAATAGTTTACAGATAGTGAGCCACAGTAGAAAAAATCAGATAATTACAAGTGATACTGGGAAAAGCAGATTGCTAGAAGACTGGGGGCTGCAGAAAAATGGAAAAAATCAGATAATTACAAGTGATACTGGGAAAAGCAGATTGCTAGAAGACTGGGGGCTGCAGAAAAATGGTTATGAGTTATAAAGATTAAACTTAAAGATATAGAAATCAATACAATTTGAAACTATCTCTTTTACCAATTCATCAACCAAATTGTGGACATCAGAATTAATTTGTTCCTCAACAAGGACCAATATTGTGCCGAGAACAAAATAGATAAATCGCAATGGAAATAATGCAAAGCAGCTAGCTGTACAAATCAAGTCCAAAGGTTAAAATAAAGAACAATATTTCTTGCTTATCAAATGCAATGCAGACAGCAAGACAACAAGTCTCATCCAACTGGATACAGCAAAGGTTTTCAAGTCCAGAAACTGGAACTAATTTCCAGCTGAAACAGAAAGTATTTTCACTAAGTGTTTCCCACCTTTAACTCGTGGAACATCACGTTGGTATCCTACCAGCTACTTTATACTGCTTCTTTGAAATGAGCAGGAAATTCTGTGGAAAAACCAGGACAGAAACTTTCCAACTAAGAGTTAAAAGAACAGCATCTTATGAATACAAATTTTGATGTCATTGGCCTTCCTCAAAAGAGATGGATTGGCATAACGACAATTAGATTCTGTTGGAACCAACAGCTAAGTATGTGACCAGATGTTTCCAATGTTTGTGGTACGGCTATTTCACATATGGAAAATCTCATGGCAAAGTCCAAAATATCATGTAACAACAAGGCAGTTGCACTTAAAGAGAAGCAATGAATACACTCTCCCCCAAAGAACAGGAAGTAGAGAGAAATGTCAGCGAATAAGGAAAAGTTATTATATTAAATTTTAAAGGAAATCTACCAAAATTTATATAAAAATTATAATCCAGGACTTGAGATAATCTTGAAAAGACCACCTAGAACTACAGTACTTTAAATATTCAATAGATTACACAGGAATTCTCCAAATGACAGTCGACTTTTAAGCCATGTAATAAATACTGTAATTGAAATTATGGGGAAATCCAAGAGAAAGAAAACTTAGGAAAGCATTCCAGGTACTGTACAGGATCCTCTTCAAAACAACATGACAAAAACATGTTGAATAAGTTGGAACAAAGAACCCGAAACTGTGAATGTAATAATGTCAGTTGTTGACATTATCAGTGGATTGAAAATGGTCAAGAAAAACAAGACCAGGATAACCTTTGTACAAAATCTAAAGGAAAAGATTAAATAACTTCACAAGGCCAAACAATACTGCATCAACATTATCAAACTGTTCTTGAGAATCAATTGAACTGGACAATAATTAATTTCAACTTGAACCAGCGACCAATATAAAGGACAAGAATGCAAGTAACATTCAGTCCCTCAAATCTGTGATAGTTTGGGCCACAGATAAACAGTTGTGCTTGCAATACGGCCCAGAGGAACAGTCAATAACAGTTGGGTTAGATCAAGTCTCTTCTCACCTTACAAAATCAATATTATGGCCGTACACAAAAGCCAACCAAACAATTATTTCTTGGTATAATATGGTATAACCTCATGACTAACTGCTTCCAGATACAATCATCCATTAATTCTTTCCTTCCCAAATGATACAAAAAATATTGTTTATCTTGAAATCTTTCTTCTGCCATTTGACTTGACTAACCATGAAACTCTTCCATAAGACAAAGAAATTTAAAACTTGGAGCCATAAGTATAATATAAATAACTGACACTATGAGCATAACTAAACATCTGAACAGTATAGTAAACTAATTTATACTTAAAAAAGAAATGCTAATTGCTTTAAAACTATCAATGGATTTATCTATGCTGTTAATATTACAGATCTTGTTAACTCCAGACTAAAATTTGATCCCTTTAAGTACAAGTACTACTGTATTTTGACCACTGTTCTGTCGAGCTAAAAATAAATCAAGTCAGTGATGGAAAGAAGTTTGGTAAGAGATGAAAAAGACTTATTTCAGAAACGTCTAAGAATTTGATATAAAACCTGTAGATATGGAAATAACAGGATGAGGACCTGTAAGAAGGACCAAGAAATTATTGAAAAAAAAAAAATGTGAACACACACCTACAATGAATTCAGGCACAAATTACACGAGTAAATGAAGCTATCATATCAAGTCTAATCCCATAAGATGTTTTTATAAAGAATGTGATTTAAGAATCAGGTTACAGAACTTTGTCGAACGACAATGAATATTTTGACCAAAGACATTATATAAATTCATAAACAAAGACGATTTAAAAACATAAGCTCATGAGGAATAAAAAATCCCATATTAATTAGTAGGAAAAAGTCCCGTACGATCACAGGAAAGAAAAAGAACGTAACAAAGGCCAATTGTGAACCAAAGAGTACAGTACACTGGGTGGATACAAAGCTCATAAGTGAAAAAAAGATAGATGAGAACTTGTGCGTCTATAAAAAAAGTCGATGATGATAATGGTATAAATTTATAGTAGTATTCAGGTGAAAAAAGTTTAGGAAAACAAAGAAGAGAGTTCTGTGACTCAATGGAGAGGTGGACAGTTATGAAAAAGACTTAGTAATTTCCTTTTCAGTTTGACAGAACAGTAGACAAACAGTCCCCTCTAAGTTATCAATAATACTTCTTGGGATTTTAACTTCTTGTTACACCTGTTTAACTTATTGTAATAAAGAAAGGTTTTAGAATCTAGTCTCTATTTAACAATGCTCACTTACACTAACATACCAAAAATCTAAAATTGGATTTTAATAGAAATACGGAGATACAAATTTTAAAATACTAAAACAATCAATTTACTCCTCTAAGAGAAATCCTATTAAAACATTACTCCCACACAGAGGTAATTCTATAAACAACACTTTTACCTGATATTCCTGAACATACCTAAAATGGTTCTTGCATCATATCATAAAATCAATAGAGATTCTTCCCACCGACTCAAAAGATTAGTTACAGTGTATAAAATAACAATGTCTCTATGTCTATCATCAACCTGAAAATTAAAACCTCTTCAGTTCCAACCAAACCTAAACCACAGAACCACATCTCATTTCGATATAAACCACAATTCTCTCTCTCGGTCAAACATACGAGTTACATGATTTAGTCATGGCAGAGTAAAAATAAATTTCTTCACTGTAAAGGTTAATAAACATTAAAGTAATCTTTTATTTACATCACAACTTCAAAATCAATACTCTTATTTTTCATTACAAAACACCATTTGCAAAACAGGATTCAGCCAAGCAGAAGTTTCAGGTAAATAATGTACAAATACTTTGACATAATTCTAAAAAGCTGTTAAGTGTTACAAACTAATCTCTGATGTTGCCATTGAAAACATTTGATTGTTAGGCTATTTGAAGCCTTAAATATATGACTAACATCTATATTTCAAAGATCATTTGAAGTTGGACTAAAGAAAGCAAAGTTCAAAAGTGGTTATTAGCAAAAAAACACAATTAAAATACCATAAGAAAGATTTAAAAGTTCTAAAGAAAAGGGTCTTATGCATACAATCAAATCGCAAGTAAAGGTGATACAGGAATAGTGTGTAAAGTGTTCAAATTGCAGGATAATAAGTATCTTGTGTAGTTGAGTTCAATTACTGTACTTAGACAAGGGAAATTTCCGTTGGAGTTTGCAGTGCGTGCTTGTGTTGGTCGTCAGTAGTATGCTATCTCACACAATACTTTCTTTGGATAATGTGTAGGTAATGAATAAAATCATGTAAATAATATACTGTAAGTGGCATCTTGTGGATTCTGTTGAAAGTATATTTATGCTTTAAACTTTTCAAGTTAATAGTTTGCAATCAAACCTTCAAATGGTTTTGTATTGTATACTTAAGTGAACCTGTCTGAAGGTTTAGGTTCCATGGATAAGTAATTTACAGACACCAACAGGGATAAAGATAGGTAGTGAGAAGACCAAGACGTAAATATGTGGATGGAACTTCAGAAGGATCAAGGGCTACCAGTAAGGGCGTAACACTAAGCAAAAGAGATCTCTATTAATGAATTCTGTCATTCAAATGCAATCAAGTAAAACTTTTGTAGTATCGAAAGGAAGCTTAAAATTTCTGTACCAATATACAATACTTCAAACTACTCTAATAAAGAAGATTTTATCCAAATTAGAAAACACTAAATTCTCCCAGTGTAAAGACATTAATGAAATATAAGAAAAATAATGTAAAGCCCTAATGTTATTCAGAGGAACATTAGTCTGAACATGAATGTGGAGAGAGATCAGATTTTGAACAATTAAAAGTGAACAAGATATTGTACTAAATTATTAACATATTGTAAAGGTAATTTGGTAGCCTCCTTGCAGTTAGGGAAAATGGTCTAGCATTTCAAATGCCCTGTATATAAGAAATGTTTTTGAAAGAGATAGATATTAATTCCAAAACTGGAAATTATCTTTACATGACTTATGAAAGAACTATTGTCAGTATGTAGGTTATTGTGCTGTAGTCAGTCTTGAGAATATCTTAATATATTCATAAGCAAGTAACAAATAATTATAGAAAATTTTAAGAATTGATTTAAGAGGGACGAAGTGCCATGACAGAATGTAAGTCAATGAAATGGAAAATACCAAAGAGGGAAGTTTAATAAATTATAAAAGTTGTGTAAAATAACGTCTATCCTTCATTATACACAATGAATGAAAGGATTACTGATTCACTGCTTTTGTAAATAATAAGACGATATGTGACGCAATGTTGATATTTTGGGGGACAAAAAATCTGTTCTTATGGTAAACTGGTTTGAAGTTTGGAGCCAACAAAATCTGTCAAAATGGTTTATGTATCTCAAGAACACAATACTGTATAAACATAAGTAATCTGTCTATACTATATACATCATAAACCTCGCCACAAAGTACTAACTACAGTTGGCCTTGCAAAGGGAACTGTATGTAACTTAGAGATTCTATCTAGTAACCCTTTGATGACTTGGCTTCTCCTATCTACATCCTTCAGTCAATGGTCAGTTAGCTGTCCGACTCCTTTGACATAGACTTCGTTTCACATTATAATCAATGATCAACGTTAGCTAAGTAACCAGCTTCAACAGTGAGAGCCAATTGGCTGAGCGATTCACCTCTTGTTGGGAAATGGAACAACGGTCAAGACGACTCTGTTCAACTAAAGGTTTACAATACATAGTAAACTACAAGAGAATTTCAATGAAATATTTAGTGTTTATGATGATGTTTACCATTTATAGTATACTTTATAAAGTATTATCAATACTTGGAATCTACAAAACCCAAATCACTCTAGAATGATTGCTTGTGTAGTGATAGTATAAAAAGGCAGACCAATAACTCAAGAATTATAGCTTATGTCTTGATCAACATTATGTTTGACAAAGTACTGTAGAGGTTTTGTGGAGTAATCAAATGAATTAACTTATTGAACTCTAAAATAAAATATATTACTCTGCTTAACTAGTATTTTTTTCTAAGAAATCTAAGATCTTTATCAACACAGTTTGTATTAGCACAGGAAATTTGAAGGTACAAAGTAAGCTTACCCAATTACACCCTTTTTGGAGAGGAGTTCCTCCACTGTCCTCTGCCCTCTACTAGCCCATACCTTCAAGGGTTTCATCTTAAATAGACAGAGGACTAACTATAGGTAGATTTCAGTCATTTATTCATTTATTTTCTAAGAGAGCCAGACTATACTATCAACTCTCATCTCTGTGATCTCCTATGCCTGAGCTGGAGGATCTGTTCTCAAATATGGGAAAAAAACTTGAACAAGACAGAGTAAGAGAAGTTGGAAAGTTGAGGAAAGTGTTGCAACTGTTAGAGGCATACGAACTGATGCTATGACCAATGTTTAGTTGAAGATTCACGATTTTCTTAGAAAAATATTAAAAAACTTTTCAATGAGGCAAAGTTCGAGGTAAACTGGTGGAGGGTCTAAATCTGAAGACCAGTTGCTTACAACAGTGCTCAACAAAATACTGTACGGTAAAGTATCTAACAGTGATTAAACAAAGATGGGGTTTATAAATGAGATTTGGTGTAACCAGCTGAATATTACCATACAACTAAACAAAACATCTAATATTTAAACTTTCTCAGCGATTCTAGGGTATTTGAAGAATGTATTTTTCATCCTTGACTGACATATCTTTCTTCCAAGAAGTGTAGATTTAGTCCAAAAGATGAAGGCTGGCTGGCTCCAAAACATATTTTCTTCCTGCATAGTTCTTGCCAATATTCCACTTGTGACTGGAGAATGATATCGCTCCTTCAATCAAGTAAAAAAGCAGCTAGCGTACCTGAAAGATATGTGAGAATAATTATACCAATGTTATCACAAAGTTGATGAACACATTGAGGATGACAGAACATTTATGATGTTAAGACATTGAGGTATTGAAGAATTTACTCAATATGAACTCTAAAGAATTTACTAGGTATTGTTTTAGACAGACTGAACAATTATACTTTTATGCTATTATTTTCCTTGAATGGAAGGTGGATATAACAGAAATATCAAATTAAAGAAACCAAACAGCTTAATAAGAAGACAGCAAATGATAAGGTTCAAAGGAACGGGAGAGGACTGTACTGCTAACTGCATTCAGTAGCCTCAACAAATCACTAGAAGATCAATATTAAGAATTGTCCCTTTCTAGTGTATACACTTCTACACTCTGAATACAATTCTGACATCAATAAAAATACTTCATAATATAACAGATGCTGAAAATTCCTCTAATATAGGTTGATAAAATACACAGGTTAGATTTAGGAAAATCCTCGATAGGGTCTTTTTCAGCAAGAAAAAACTAACTTGTCAGGCACTATATGCTAGATGGCCATTTTTAAATCAAAAGAATTTAAATGCTGAGAGAGAGAGAGAGAGAGAGAGAGAGAGAGAGAGAGAGAGAGAGAGAGAGAGAGAGAGAGAGAGAGAGCTTAAATAACTTTGTAATTTACAGAACTATTGTAATAAATACTAAATGAAAGGCAGTTAAGAATGCATATATAAAGGTTGCTACTGTAACAGTCCCATTGATCATATATTGAGTATAACCAGACGATACAACAAAGGCAATTAGTTGAGATCTTAAGAGTCAACAAAATTACCCTATACAGTAACTGCTTCTCTATGTGCAAAACTTACTATTCTCAGGAAGGGCCAATATTAATGGTTATCTATTCAATCATATAACAGCAAATATAGAAAACAACCAATCACAATATTACAAAAGTGGCTGAAAATCACCTAATATAAAAGAATAAGTCTCAACTTACTCTATTTGAGTTTGCAAAAGTACCACACCCTACATCCTTAATTGGTTCCTATAAAGTGGCTCAGAAAATTCCCTACATAGGTCCTCAACTTACAAACTTGATTGGTTCCACGAAGCTGTTATTAAGTCTAGTTTTGTTATATTTTGACTAACTTGAATCCCATGCCTATGATTTTCAGTTGCAAGAGTCAACAAATCATCAGGTTTCATCTAAAATAGATATCAGGTTATGACAAACGTCGTTGTGCTTACTGTATTAAATGATATAGTATTGTTTCATTACAGTATTTCTCTATCTTTGTTATTTTCAGTTGGATTTGTGTTTGTATCTCTGAATGTTTATTCTGAACACGAACAAGTACTTAGAATCTGCTTTCGTTTTAAAAAAACAAGACATCAAAATTATCAAGTTTCCATCTGAAGTACACTACTTTCTTGGGCTCAGGCCATGTCGTCGTGATGGACGTTCCTTCAAAGGTAGCTTCCTAAGTATATTTGACTACAGTGATATATCCAAGAGAATTTACCAAAGGTATCCAGAATTCTAACTCCTGGAGCAAATATCCCTTAAAATTTTACTAAGGGATATCGCGTAATATCAGAGGACGTATTCTTGACACGTCTCATGGCTATCTACACCCCCAACAGAGCTTTCACTACGAGAGGAAAGAGAGGCAAGAATAGGGCGAGTCGTTCCAGAGACATCGCTCTCGACGAGTCACTACTGTACCGCAAATAGTGCGCCTGTCTGCCACCCGAGGCGCCACCGTCATTCTTTCTATCGTAGCTTTGCTTGACTGGTGATTTTCCCTGTTCTCTCGTGCTATTTTGGACGCTATGATGTCTTCCCCAGCCTCATCAGCCTCTGGAAAGTTAAGTAATATCTTTATCTTGTGTAAATGTAAGCTCTTGCCAGTTTTGCTTTTCGATTGAGATCGTAATTAACGTAACAAGAGCTGCTGCCAGCCGGATGGCGTCAGTGACGCGGTCGTTCTTCTGTTCATTTAGTTAGCCAGAACGACCTTTTCCCGGCATTTATACGCTTTAATAACTTTAGCTATTTAGATTTTTAGCTAGGGATTCTTATATTATGTCTTTGTTGTCGTGAATTTGGCTATTCTGAATGAGCCTCACGAGTGCTGGGCTTCCTAGCCTAGGCACCCTCACACTTCATGCATGATATTACCATCCTGGTAAAGTTGTATTGAAGCACAGGCAAAATTATTTACACTTGTTTGATATTACTTAATTATGCTTTCCTCTTCCAAGATAGTATACAGAGAGTTTCGGTGATCGATTCTCAATGCTCCTAGGCTACTAGCCTAGGGGCTTTAGTATACTTTCATACATGTCCCCATTGCTCTTGTATTGCCTTTTAAGGGGAGACTGACCCCTCCTATACCTTTTAAGTCGATACCAATCTCCTAGGAGATTTAAGAGCAATCCCCTTCCCTCTGATTAGCCTAGGCTATTCTCAGTTTTTCTTTGCTGTGAACAGAGTTCTGACAAAGTTTTACTGAGACGTTCCGTTTTCTTTCTCCTAACCACTGAGTTGGTTTTGAGTTTAGGACGGGACATCAGGGTATTAGTCTGTGTTAGGCATCTCCCTGTCTTGGTGAAATGACTTCCCAGGTCAGGTTAAGCTGCCCTTTCAGGAGGCTAGACCTCCCTAGGCCATACTTGGGAGTTTTGTATGACAATTCTCCCTTCCCTGGCCTAGCAGACAGTCCTGTGCCAGTAGTCCCTAGACCGAAGAAAGGATTTCTTCATTGCCTAGGGTCTCTGGTACGAGATTCTGCTCTCCTGCGAATCGGGGTCCTACGGACACCCTCTCCCTTGACTAACTCAACCTGGGGAAATGACTTCCCCTATCTGAGGTTACTTTACGAGAACAGAATCCTAAGTTGGGTAATGCCTTCGGACATTACCTTAACTATAGGACACCTACCCCTCCCCGCTATCCCTTTCGTGTTGAATGATCCAACACCCTCCTGGCCGTCGTTCTACATTGACCCTAGGGTTCTTGTAGGACTGGCCTGAGGCTCCCTATCGGCCGGCGCCGGCTGCCGGCGGGTGTCCTCATATTCTTTAGTGTGTTCATCGGTCCTCCCTTGGACTGCCTTCCATTATCCCTCATGACTGGGATATGGTTGGGTGGAAGCCCGAATTTAATTCCCCCTTCCACTTGAACCCTCATTCTGGATGCAGGCCGGCAAGGCTGAACCCTTGCCTTCCTCCATCCTTTCTTTCTCTTGTACTTTCATACTGGGCCAAAGATATTGGACATTTGGGTACCGACTGCCGGCCGCTGAGTAGCCGGCCAGCAGCCGGCCACCCAATCCTGGTCCTCTGCCGCCGACTGCCTTGGTTCCCCTTGATGGAAGGATCCTCGGTTGCCGGCCGGCAGTGAAACATGACACCGCCGACAGCCGGCAATACTACTGCCGGCCAGCAGTGCTACCGGCAGTCGGCAGAGCCGCCGGCAGCCGGCAGAACCGTTACCGGCGGCCTATCACATAATGTTATGAAGACAATACTTGCCTTCAATAGCCCAGTATAGGCCGGCATGTGCCGGCCTGTTCGGCAGATGCCGGAAAGCTTGACAAGTCTGACAACTTGTTGCCAAACAGTCAGTGCTGTAGCCCAAGTTTTTTCCAACCTACAAGGTACTTCATGGGCAGCCTATTGTGAGACCATCACATATAAGAGAGTGAGTGATTCTCTCTTCCTTTAATGGACATGATCCATTATTGTCCTTAATCCCCATTATTGAAACTGGAAGACTGTGTTAAGATACACTAATATCATAGGATATCATCTTCCCCTAAAGATTCTTAAGAATTCTGTTTTCAATATTGGAGGAGGTCATAGCAATTGGCTGGACAGGAAACACATGTAGGTGTCTTTCCTACTATAGCTTACCCTATCCAAGCTAATATAATATATTATGTATGTTGAAATTTGAGAATTTCACCGAATACTAATAGACTTTTCCTTTCTTTACAGGAGGAGCATCCCGAGTGCGGGGGATAATTTTTGCCGGGTCCCCAGTAAGAACTTCTGCAGCTACGATATGTGCAGGGCCCATGCTCGCTGCGCTGGGTCGTTTCTTAGCGTTATTATTGATTTTTTAAGTAATAGATCTCAAAGAGTTGTTGTTGACGGGCACCATGGTGAGTATAGGAATGTGATATCCGGTGTTCCACAGGGTAGTGTTCTTGGCCCATTACTTTTCATACTATATACACATGACATGTGGTTTGGCCTAGAAAACAAGCTTGTTGCATATGCAGATGATGCTACTCTCTTTGCATCAATTCCATCCTCTGAATGTAGATCTGGGGTTGGTGAATCCCTTAATAGAGATTTAGCTAAAATTAGTGCATGGTGCAAATTATGGGGTATGAAGTTGAATCCTAACAAAACTCAAAGTATGATTGTAAGTAGGTCAAGGACGGTGGCTCCTCAACATCCGGATCTCAGTATTGATAATGTTTCTTTAAATTTGTATGACTCTTTCAAAATTTTAGGTGTGATTCTCGACAGCAAATTTACTTTTGAGAAACATTTAAGGTCTGTGTCTTCTTCAATTGCACAAAAAATTAGCCTATTGAGAAAGTCTTTTAAGATTTTCGGTGATCAATCCATTCTGAAGAAGTGTTTTAATTCTTTCATTCTACCTTGTTTTGAGTATTGTTCTCCTGTCTGGTCTTCAGCTGCTGATTCTCATCTTAATTTGTTGGACAGAAACTTATGGTCTATTAAATTTCTTATTCCTGATCTAGATATTAATCTCTGGCACCGTCGTTCAATTAGTTCATTATGCATGTTGCATAAGATTTTTCATAACTCTGACCATCCTTTACATTCAGATCTCCCTGGACAATTTTATCCTGTTCGTAATACTAGGCAAGCAGTTAATTCTAATAGCCAGGCCTTCTCCATCACGAGGCTCAATACTATGCAGTACTCTAGAAGTTTTATTCCAGCTGTTACCAAGTTGTGGAATGACCTTCCTAATCGGGTAGTTGAATCAGAAGAACTTCAAAAGTTCAAAGTTGGAGCAAATGCTTTTTTGTTGATCAGGCGGACATGAGTTTTTATAGTTTATATATGATATCTGTTTTTGACGTTGTTAACAGTTTATATATGACATATCTGTTTTGACGTTGTTGCCTTTTTTAGAATGATTTATTGTTAATTTGTTCTCTTCATTTATTTACTTCCTTATTTCCTTTCCTCACTGGGCTATTTTTCCCTATTGGGGCCCCTGGGCTTATAGCATCTTGCTTTTCCAACTAGGGTTGTAGCTTGGATAGTAATAATAATAATAATAATAATAATAATAATAATAATAATAATAATAAGGGGGCTTTCAAATATTGGGACCCGCAGGAATGTACTGTTTGTACTAACCTGGTAACCGAGGCTTTTGATGACCAAAAGTCGACTGAGTCAAGGGACGCAGCAAGGGAGAAGCTGCGTAAATGGGTTAGGGGTTTTTAGAAGAATAACTCTGGCCCATACCTTCCTAATGAAAGGATGAGGGCATGTCTCTTCCCTAGGGCATCTTCGGATGCGGTCATTCCCCAGGCTCAACCTGAGATTCCCCTTGTTCAGATTCCGGTAGAATCTGACGTTTCGGATGCCTTGGAGAACATCCAACTTGAGGACAACATGTCAGTTGTCTCAGAGGAGACGGAGAACAATCTCCTAGTGGAGGAGCAGGATCAGGCGGATGATGTTCCACCCGAACCACTACCGGAGAAAGCCGATACGATTTCGGTGTCATCGGCCATAGGAAATGAGCCGGTGCCTTCTACTTCCTCCACTGCGCCCCAACTGGATTCGATTACGAGTACTTTGCACTCGTTGCTGTCCATGGTGCAAGACATGCAACAGAAATCGACCGAGAAGGAGGCCTCTTTTCGGACCGAAATCCATCAACTGGTTGCGGCACGTTTAGCTCCGAAGAAGCTGAACGTTAAGGATCTCCCTGCCTTCTCTGATGTTAACCCTTGGAGGTACGCAGAGCACATGCCCATGTCGGGCGGGAAGATCTTCCTCTCAGATAAACTGGGTACTGTCCCTGTAGAGGATATTGAATTCTGGCCCAGCAAAGGGTCCTACCCGGACTGCTACGTCCGTCTCAGGATGGAACCAGCGTCCAAAGAGGAGACAGAGCCCAAGGAAACGATTGTCCTTGAATTCTCTTAGGCTCAGGCCTTATTGACCACCACCTTAAAGGAGAGGGCCTTCACTAGCTCTAAGGTGCCGGCTCTCAGCAAGAAGCACCCGTCCTTCATTGCTAATCCTCAACATGCCTTCCCCTTTATGGATAAAGGGCTCAAGGCAGCCTTAAAGGCAATCGAGGCAGGGAAACCGTGCCCTACACTCGAAGAGTGTAGACCCTTCTCCCTAGCCTTTCCTTCAGATGATGTGGACTGGAAGGATGTTCACAACACCTTCACAGTTGGGAAGCTGGAGGCAGATTATTGCCGGACGCCAGTTCGGCGAAGACCTCCCCAAGCTGTTGGACTTTCTCCTGCGTAGAGAGCAGGAGACAAAAGAACGCTTAGCTGCTTCCTTGTCTCTACAGACTGGCCTGGAGACAATGGCAAGCATCCCAGATAAACCAGACATGTACATGGTCTTCGCCAAAGCCCATCTGGCGACAGTGACTAAAGACCTGTACAACTTTATTAAAGCCAGAAGGGCTTGTAGAGAGTTCGTGTTCGCCTCGGCTGCGGTGAGGCAAGAACCCAGGAAGCTGATAGCTTCCAACATCTGGGGAAAAGACCTCTTCCCAAGTGAAGTGGTCAAAGAGGTCGTAGACAAAGCCGCCACTGAAAACAGGAACCTCCTTCCCAAGTGGGGCTTGTCCACCAAGAGGAAATCTTCAGCTGACGAGGGTCCCCAGCCGAAGAATAAATCAAAGCGACCTAGAGTGCCCTCTCGGCCTAAGCAGCAACAGCAGCTTCCCGTGGCCACGGTGCCCCAGACGGTGGGTGGCACAACCACCCACCACCTTTCAACTGGTGCCCCAAACCCTGGCGACTCAGTCACCAGTGTTTGAAAGGCAGTCTACGACCTTTCAGCCGAAGTCTCGAGGATCCTTTCGAGGCTCCTCCAGAGGTAGGGGCAACAGGGGTGGACGTGGCCAAGGAGGTAAATCCTCCTCCTAGCACTCAAAGTGAGATGCTACCGGTAGGAGGGAGACATCTACTTCCGGGATCGTTGGACCTTTGATCCCTGGGCCCATAGCCTAATCAAGAACGGACTAGGGTGGAGTTGGAGGTCAAATCTACCAACCTTCCCTCAATTCTTCCAACACTCAACCCCCATATTGGAAGAATATGTTCAGGAACTCTTGAACAAAAGAGTTATATGGAAGGTGAAGTCCGTCAGATTCCAAGGAAGGCTATTTTGTGTTCCGAAGAAGGACTCGGAAAAGCTCAGAGTAATTCTGGACTTGTCACCACTCAACAAGTTCATAGTGAACTACAAGTTCAAAATGCTGATGCTTCAACACATCAGGACCCTGTTGCCCAAACGGGCATACACAGTCTCCATAGACATGACGGATGCGTACTGGCACGTTCCGATCAGCCGTCAAGTTTCCCCCACCTGGGATTCAAACTACAAAGAAGACAGTACATCTTCAGAGCCATGCCCTTTGGACTAAACATAGCTCCAAGGGTATTCACCAAGCTTGCGAATGCAGTCATTCATCAACTACGCCTAAAAGGAATCCAGGTGGTAGCCTACCTAGACGACTGGCTGGTGTGGGCAGCATACGAAGAAGAATGCAGGCAAGCCTCCATGGAAGTGATCTAGTTCCTGGAACACTTAGGATTCAAGATCGATCGGGAAAAATCCCGACTGTCTCCAGCTCAGAAGTTTCAGTGGCTGGGCGTCCACTGGAACTTGCAGTCGCACTGCCTTTCTATTCCATCACAGAAACGGAAAGAGATAGCGGGATCTTTCAGAAGCCTTCTTCGATCCGCAAGGATATCAAGAAGACAACAGGAGAGTGTGTTGGGGTCCCTCCAGTTCGCCTCAGTGACAGATTCAGTATTGAGAGCACAATTAAAAGATGCATCAGGAATCTGGAGAAAATACGCATCAAACGCTCGAAGGGTTCCGCAATGTGACAGCGGACGCTCTATCCAGAACCAAACCGATAGAGTCAGAATGGTCCCTAGACGCAAGATCGTTCTCCTTCATCTTACGCAAAGTCCCGGGACTGCAGATAGACCTCTTTGCAACGAGCGACAACAAGAAAATACCCCGGTATGTAGCCCCGTACCAGGATCCTCTAGCGGAAGTGATGGATGCAATGTCCATAGATTGGAACAGATGGTCCAAGATCTACCTATTCCCTCCAACCAACCTTCTGCTGAAAGTCCTCGACAAGCTGAGATCCTTTCGGGGGACGGCAGCAATAGTGGCCCACAAGTGGCCCAACAGCGTTTGGTTCCCCCTGGTAACGGAACTACGCCTGAAACTGATCCCGTTGCCGGACCCAGTTCTGACTCAGCAAGTGCAGAAATTGACTGTCTCAGCTTCATCAGTGAAAACCCAGAACCTTCATCTCATGATTTTCTCGCCTTAGCGGTCAAGAAACGGTTTGGAATTTCTAGGGACAGTATCAACTTCCTAGAAGAGTACAAGTCAAAGTCAACAAGAAGACAATATGAGTTTTCCTGGAAAAAATGGGTGGCCTTTGTCAAGGCGAAGAAACCTAAGGAGATTTCTACGGACTTCTGTTTGTCCTTCTTCATCCATCTTCATGAACAATGTTTAGCAGCCAATACGATTACTACATGTAAATCCGCCCTGGCCAGACCAATACTTTATGCCTTCCAGGTAGACTTTTCCAACGAAATCTTTAACAAGATCCCTAAAGCCTGCGCAAAACTTCGGCCTGCAGCTCCTCCTAAGCCCATTTCATGGTCTTTGGACAAAGTTCTTCATTTAGCATCAACCCTGAATAATGAGGATTGCTCGCTAAAAGACTTGACTCAGAAGGTGATATTCTTGTTTGCACTAGCCTCGGGAGCCAGAGTTAGCGAAATAGTGGCCCTCTCGAGGGATGATGGCCACATTCAGTTCACAGACAATGGAGAACTGAACCTCTTTCCGGACCCGACGTTTCTCGCCAAGAACGAGCTACCCACTAAACGGTGGGGTCCCTGGAGAATCTGCCCTCTGAAGGAAGAAGCATCCCTCTGCCCAGTGGAATGCCTAAAGCTCTATCTTCGTAGAACTTCAGACTTTAAGGGAGGTCAACTTTTCAGGGGAGAGACTTCTGGTTCAACGTTATTCTTGAAACAGATTAGGGCGAAAATCACCTACTTCATTCGCAGAGCGGATCCAGACAGTACACCCGCAGGTCATGATCCGAGGAAAGTTGCCTCGTCTCTGAATTTCCTCCAAACGATGTTGTTTGAAAGGCTTCGTGCTTAAACTGGATGGAAGTCCTCGAGGGTCTTCTTCAAGCACTACGCGAAGCAATTACAAGAAATTAAGTTTCATGTGGTGGCGGCGGGCAGTGTGATAAAACCCGCTGCTTGATTCCTGCGAAGAACAGTGCACTATTAGGGACTTATAGTGAAGGGTGTACACGATAGACTCATAAGACATATCGTGTTGAGTTTTGTGTTTAAGTGATAACACTATAGACTGTTCTCCCTATACAGGTGACATTAAGCATAATAAACTGACACAAGTGCCAGGCATTCTTATATGCACAGTGTTTTAGTAACAACAGATTATAGAACGAAACTGCAAGTTTCCCTTGAGTGGCTAATGTTTTCCTTTTCAGGCAAACCCCTTTTTTATTCTGTTATTACTGTTTATGCTCGTATGTAGAATTATTCAACATACATTGTAATTGTTTACAACCATGATTTCTATTTTTGTAATAAACAATAGAACGAATATTTGCGTCTCCTTCGCCCCAAATATTTACTCAAATAGTCATTTAAACAATTCTTTAAATGCATAAGTCAGAGCATCCTTGACTCTTTTGATAATTAAATCAATACTAGAACTATGATTCATGGTGTTCCAGGCAAACAGGTAAGACCTTGTTGTACTAGACTGTTCATTTTACTGTTTAAAGTGTTCCTACACATATATAAACCTGTCCGTCTCTTCACAGACCCGGGAGCTACAGTAATCTGCCCAAGCCATTTCCATCCTAGTACAGACTATGCTTTACGTATATGTTGACACTAATATACAAACTGTTTGCTAGATTGTTCCCTGAACTCACAATCCTCGGGTTTTTCCTCGAGTCTACCCAGACTCTTCCCTGTAGGGGGTAGGAAGCACTGACATTTTATGATCAGCTGATTGACGTATAACGGTAACATCAAGTGTCTCTAGGTCTAAAGACCGAAGAAGAAAGATTTAGCTCGAGATGAACGGCACTATTGGAAATCCACAGATACATTAATGCTCTGGTACACTTCCATCATGACGACATGGCCTGAGCCCAAAAAACGGATTTTGAGCGTAGCAAAAAATCTATTTTTGGCTAAGGTAGCCATGTCCTGATGGACCCACCCTCCTTTGGGACAAAAGGATAATGAATCCCTCCCTATAGTACTGTATCTAAATCACCTACAAAGCTACAAAGAATGACGGTGGCGCCTCGGGTGGCAGACAGGCGCACTATTTGCGGTACAGTAGTGACTCGTCGAGAGCGATGTCTCTGGAACGACTCACCCTATTCTTGCCTCTCTTTCCCCTTGTAGTGAAAGCTCTGTTGGGGGTGTAGATAGCCATGAGACGTGTCAAGAATACGTCCACTGATATTACGCGATATCCCTTAGTAAAATTTTAAGGGAAATTTGCTCCAGGAGTTAGAATTCTGGATACCTTTGGTAAATTCTCTTGGATATATCACTGTAGTCAAATATACCTAGGAAGCTACCTTTGAAGGAACTTCCATCAGGACGACATGGCTACCTCACCCAAAAATAGATTTTTCGCCGTTAATTATCTTTTGACTTGGAGTTTGATATAATGCGAGATAAAACATAAGAGGGACATCAAAGTACGTAACTCTGTGCTACTACGTCTTTCCCGTCAGGTGCTTTCACACTTGTATAATTGTGAATGCACAATAAGTGGAAAGAGTACTATCGAGTTACATAAGACCATAGACTGGACAACAAATTCAGTTAATGGAAGAGTAAGACGAGACTTATCTTATTACATAAGTGAATTTTCAAATCCTCTTGTAAATAATTTCCATTTGGTTTCATGTAACTTTAAATAATATTAACATTATCTCTCTGGCTGAAACATCACAAAAGTTTTAGGTAATTTGTTTTTCTCCTAACTATACAAACCTAAGTCTTTTACATAAAGTACGATTCAGTGAAGCAAGGGTTATCGTTTAACATCAAACGAGGTAGTTAGAACTACTGTCAGGTGGCAAGGGAAGACCTCTCAGTCAGTCAGTTGGATACACACTTTGAACCTTAGACCTGGAACTTGTGAAGTGTTTGAGAGAGGACACAGGCGTTAGGCCCATACCAACAGTAAACCGGCAGGACAGAGAGCCAATAATTCTGATGATCTCTGGATGCCTCCTGAGAAGAGATGGAGGAGGACTCAAACTTGGTATCATGGGCAGCTGGGTCTTGACCACAAACTCAGGAACAAGCGAAGGCAAACTCCTTTCGTCCTTCAGATTGACTGGGAATATGCAAGATGTCAAAAGCCCACCAATTTACTTTGACAAAGCTAAGGTGGCTGAAAGACAATGTACAGAGTCATATCTTTGTCCGACACTCATCTCAAAGGTTCATATGGGGCATGCACAAGAAACTTGATTGATTGATTTGGAGTTCCCTGGCATCCTGACATCGAAGGTCATTGACGCCAATATCGTTTATAATAAATAAAGATAAAAGAATATTTAATTAAAACCAGAAAAGTAAATGTTATAAAAGTTAAATAGCATTAAGAATAACTGCTTCTGATATAAATTTAAAAATGCCACTAGCATTGTACGACACATTATGTCCAAGGATCTTGGCAAGGATGAACCTGCCATCTTCACCCCGAGCCTTTAACAGATATCTATTTCTTTCTGTGCTATAAGTGGGGCATTCAGTCAACACATGCCTCTCAGTCAAGGGTATTAAACAGTTGTCGCAATATGATTGACGTTGCTCAGCCAGCAGAAACTCATGTGTCATCCGAGTGTGACTAATGCGGAGATGACAAAGAGTAGTCTCCCATTTTCGGGGCATCCCATTATATCTCCAAGGGGATATAACAATCGCAATTTCTTTCATTTTATTTTCGCTTAAACTATCCCAATGCTGTTGCCAATTGTTATGAATAAAATTCTTAACTGCGGGTAAAAAATCATTACAAAGAATGGGATACCTTCCTGGTAGCAACTCGTCTGTAGCACTCTTTGCCAGTGAATCTGCCTCTTCATTTCCAGACACACTTACATGGGCCGGAACCCAGTAAAATCAAACTGTTATACCTTTTACGCCAATGATTAAAAGCCACTCTTAAAATCTTTAAACTAAATGGTTACTAGAATTAAAACCTTCTAAAGCTTGAAGGACACTCCTTGAATCACTAAAAATGGTAAAATTGCCATCCTCCTTTAACACTATTTTCTCAATAGCAGTTAGTATGCCATATAATTCCGTAGTATATATGGAAGATATTGGAGGAAGTGCACCTCTACAGTTAAAAGAACTACTATATACTCCAAATCCAATGCCAGCATCAGATTTGGAACCACCAGTATATATAAAATGGATTCCTAATGTTCTTCAAAATGTTCCATAAAAAGAGACCTAGCTTCTTATATATTCATGTTTTTCTTAACACCAATAAAATATTTACAAAAAGATATCTCAGGTATTTTCCAGAGGGGTTGATGATATCTTAAATGGAAGCACCTTACCTCTAATTATATCAACCCTGTAAGATTGAGGACATTTTGGGTGCAACTCAAAGTATGTTGAGGGCCTTACAAGGCTTGCAGTCTGAAAGGCTAAAGAGTTAGGGAGTCTTTGTAACCTAAACCAATACCGAATAATGGAACACATTCGGTAATGGTCTAGAGGCAACTCTCCGGCATCAACAAGGAGACTTGGGATAGGTGAGGTTCTAAACGCTCCTGTGGACAATCTAATACCAGCATGATGTATTGAATCTAATATCTTTAACCGTCTTGGGATGGCTGAGGAGTATATTTCACATCCATAACTAATTTTGGAAAAAATTAAGGACTTGTATAATTTTAAAATAGTTTTACGGTTTGCCCCCCATGATGTATGGGACAATACTTTTAAAAGATTCAGAGCCTCAAGACATTTAGATTTTAACGCCTTTAAGTGTGGAACCCATGTCAACCTACAATCGAAAATTAATCCTAAAAATTTAGCTTCACCTACACATGGGATCTGTTGTCCTTTCATGTATATATCCGGGTCTGGATGTAATCCCCGTATACGACAGAAATGGACAATAGTAGTTTTGCTTGTTGAAAACTTAAACCCCTTCATATCAGCTCACTGAATAATTTTATTAATTGTGAGTTGTAGTTTTCTCTTAACCATTGCCATTCTACCTCCAGCAAATGTTATACAGAGATCATCCACAAATAGTTTAGAGAGGATATCTTGGGGAATGCCCGAGGATATTCCATTAATTGCTAGTGCAAAAAGGGTCACACTCAGCACACAACCCTGAGGAACTCCTTCCTGGCACTTACTCTCTCATAGAGTTTCCCCCACTCTCACTTGGAAAACTCTATGTGAACGAAATGACTGAATAAATAGTGGTAGCACTCCTCTTAATCCAAACTCATAAATTCTTTTAAGTATACCATATCTCCATGTGGTATCATATGCCTTTTCAAGATAAAAAAAAGACTGTCACATGGCGCTGTTTGGAAGCAAAGGCTTCACAAATGGAGGACTCAAGTCGTATCAGCACATCAGTCGTTGAGTGCATTTTTCTGAATCCACATTGAATGGGTGATAAAATACCCTTCTTTTTAAGGTACCACATCAGTCTTACATTGACCATCTTCTTCATGATTTTGCATAAAGAACATGACAATGCAATTGGCCTATAATTTGCTGCTAAAAGCTTGTCCTTATCGGGTTTTAAAAAGGCTAAAATAATGGCTAGTTCCCAAACACTTTGATAACTGTGATCATGCCATATTCTATTAATAATGCTTAAAATAATTAACTTTTATTAAAAGGTACGTGTTTAATAATTGCATATGGAATTCCATCGGGTTCAGGGGCTATATCGTTACACGTAGCAAGTGCAGAACCAAATTCTCTTTCAGTAAAAGGAGAATTGTATGACTCTTCCTTTCTTGTCGCGAGATTTAAAACTTTCTTTTCTTCAATGCTCTTATACTGGTGACCAGGAGCTGCTTCACACTTCCATGATACATTTGAAAAATGGTCAGCCAGGGCATCGCTAACTTCGATTGCTCCAGTCATATACTGACCATTTACCCTTAACACTGGTGGTGGGTTTGGGGTGAATTTGCCTGCTATCTTTTTGACTTTCCTCTACACAGATGATGTTGGTGTTCTATTGTTAATGGAGGAAACAAATGACGTCCAAGACTGGCACCTAGCTTCTTTCATGGCACGACGGAACTGTGCTCTGCATTTCTTGTATATGACTAAATTCTCCTCAGTATGGCGCATGCGCAATTGAGGTAAAGACTTTCTTGTGGCTCTGTGCAGGGCAATTAGTTCTGATGACCACCAGGGGACTGGTCGTCGTCTGAATATCCCTGTTGTTTTGGGAATGGAATTGACTCCTGCTGTGTGAAGAGTTCCATTAAGTAAGTCTATGGCATCATCAATACTTTCAAACTGTTCTGCATTTCCTTCAACTTCACTGAGCTCCCGAAATCTATCCCAGTCCGCCTTATCAAGATTCCATCGAGGCGATCTCTGTAAAGGTGGGCCATTGTTGGTGTTTATAATGATTGGTGCATGATCACTAGTATGCCAATCATCTAATGTTCTCCAATTAAAATCGAGAAAACTGATAGGTCAATGCAGGACAAGGTACCTGTCTGAACATGATAGTGTGTGGGCTCTCCTATATTAAGGAGTCCTACATCTTCATTTTCCAAAATTTATGATATAATATTACCCCTTACGTTTGCCAAAACATCACCCCATAAAGGATGTCTACCATTAAGATCTCCTAGTAAGAGAAAAGGTTGTGGGAGTTGTTTAATCACCTCTACTATATGAGATGTTATCATTTGGAGGCAAGTAAAGAGAACAGATTGTGTATTTTCTCCCTATATCAATCTGTACAACCACTGCCTGCGGAGGGGAACAGATAGACAAAGATATTTGGGGAATATCTCAACGAACGTATATAAGACTTCCCCCAAAGCTCCCTGCTTGTTGATCATATGGTGTCCTATAGCTAACATACTCTCGAGGACAAGGAGTATTAGCATCAAGCTTGCTTTCTTGTAGACATATAGTTATAAGGAAGTGCTCACGTATGAGGAGCTCAAGTTGTTCATATTTCGCCCTTAAACCCTGGCAATTCCATCGCAGAATGGAGGATAAAACTATGGTTTATTTTTAGGAAGACACCTTAGATGAAGTCTTTCCATTGGCAGTATTTGATCTTACAATATTTCCCGGTGGTATCTCTAGAGAGGATCTTGATATATGGGGTTTTGTGTTCATCTTTTTCTTTGTGTCCTTTTGATCTAATTGTTGAGGAGGATGGTGGACCTCAACTTGAATTAATGATTTGTTCAATTTACCAGCAGACAAGATATCATATTTATCTGAAGTTGTGACTTTAATGTTTCTTATGGTAGGAGGCGAGAGAGATGGAGTTCTCTCTCTTTTTCGATTAAAAGGTTGTGATCTGTAAGGTTTTTGCACCTTCCCCACTACAGGTTCACCAGGTAAATTGGTTTCAAGTGGAACCTCCATCAGATCAGGCAAGGACACGGCCTGAGAGAGGTTTGTGCTATTGTTTAGAATCCGAGTAGTTGGCTTTTGAATAACTTTCAGATCCTAAAGTATCTGTTTTGATTTTTCTACAATTTCTGGATATAGGTTTTCGATGAGACTTTCAACCTCTTTAACTACTTTCATTTGTTTCTCTATCTTAGAAGTGGAGATATAATTTTCGTCCGTGTGCTTTGGCCAGTTTTTCTTCAGAACCATTGAAAAAGGTTGCCCTGGTCTCATCTGCTTTTCAAGAGCTCTTTTACAAGCCTCTTTAGAAGTAACCCTTTCCTTGATCCTAATGGCCTTAATTTCTTTTTCAAAAATAAATTTAACACAGATTTTAGATGTAGCTGGGTGTGCTTCCCCACAATGTATGCAATTTGGATTTTCTATGCATACTCCATGACTATTTTTTCCACAGTTGGCACAAACAGATGGCTTATTATTTAGTTTTTCCTTGCATTTCTGGCTTAAATGGCCATACATTTGGCAATGATAACATCGCAATGGTGAAGGGATATATGGTTTCACCTTCAAAGATAGCCAACCAGCTTTTATAACATTTGGTAATCTGCATTGATCAAATGTTATAATCAAAGTAGCAAGAGGAATACTTTGTTCTCCAACTCTCTTTCTCCTTCTGACTACTTTTACTACTCCTTGACATTTCAGTTCATCCTCAATTTCTTTTTCCTCTATGTCCAGCAATTCTGGAGCATATATCACACCTCTACTCTGGTTGAAAGTAGGTTGCGAAACACATTTTACACTATGACCATCAAATGTTGTCAGTGGTTTTAATCTTTCACCTTGTAATGGGGATAGTGTGTCTATTAAGAGACTTCCATTTCCCTAGGGTAGAATTTTTGGCCCTCCACATAAAGTAACTATTTCCCTGTTAGCTTTAAAAACATATAAACGCTCATTTCTTCCATTTTCAAATTCTAAGATAAAAAAATTTTCATAATTCACTACTTCATAGTGACCAGGTAATACTTCTACTTTTCTTTATCTTTCTGTACTGTCACCATTTCTCACTCTCTCTCTATTCTTATCTAGTGTTTTCTTATCATTCTTTGCATGACGCAAATAACATTCCAATGTTACAATATTAGAACCCGAGTTGGAGCTGTCTGTACCGAGGTCCATGTTTGTATTTTCCAGGTCTTCAACAGAGGGGTTGATTTTTTTGAAAAGAGCAAGCCGGGTTATCCACCTCTTATGGGAGGATGTCAGCTCCTATCCCATGTGGTCCAACACGAGAAGAGGTTTCAGCGGGGACCAGTCCTCTATTAGAGAGGGGCTGCCTCTCTTAAGGTGGGCGTAGACTAGTCAGTGGGGGTGGTTAGCCCCTCCCACCGGCGACTCCAATGCCTGGCGTCACCAAATATCCACAAATATGGGCGAGTTAAAACCGGATCTCTGGGGCTCGACTCTTAATAGAGTTGGTCTGCACCCAATGGGGTCTGCCAGAGGGTGATGGCGTCTAAATTGGTACAGGTTGAGAAGGAATGCCGTCCATCCCACACTGTGCCAAATCCAAAGAAGCAGCCATAGCATAATAAAACAAGCCAAAGTTGTCAACAAGTTCAAGCCCAAAAAGAAGAGATGGGAGAATAAAAGAAATAACCAAAAGGAAAAAGAGAAAGTACTGACTGATTTAGTTGGATCAACAGCTGGGCACCGAGGTCCAGTGGGAAAGTAGTTCCCACTGTTCATTAGAGCCCAGCTGCTAATCCCTAAGCCCCCCCCCCCCATCCTCATCAAGGCTTCAGCATCTGGGAGGACAAGAAACTTGAGAATACTAATCACATCCCACTCTGGGGATTGAGGTCCATGGGTGGACAAGACTAGGCTACTTGAAGCTCTTCATGAGCATAAACAACTCCCTCGCGGAGAATAGATCTAGCTTCTCAGTCAGAGGAAATTGCTCAAAGATGAGCAATAGCCTTCCCCAGCACAACTGAAAAGCGCTTCCTTAGTGAAGGACAGGGACAAGGATGACCACAGTCTGCGCTAGACCAGTAATGATCAGAGGAGTGTCCCTTCTACTACACCAATCACAGATAAGGTCCTCTTCCTTAGATTAAAACTGCCGAGGCCAATTGTTGACCTTCACACATCTCCCGCACAGTCCCTTGCTGGAGTCTTTTGCCCGGATGAGATACTGCATAGTCTCCAACCAAAAACGACTTCACAGATTGGAGGAAGTATTCACAGTTCTCTGGGGGAACTCGACTCAATATGCTAAAAGATCTGGATCTCACTCATCTTGTGGTAAACTGGGAGCCACCAGGCTTCTCCTGACACCTGGGCATAATCAAAACTCTGTTAATCCACCAGGATATCAGGTTTAAAGAGGGAAAGGCGCAGAGTACAAGTGATCCCATTGGTGTAGGACACCTTGCTAATAGCTCTAAAGGATTGATCATTGCCCAGATGTGAAATAGACTTGTCAATTCACAAGACTGTGCGAGACAGTTGCTCCTCGCTTGTTAACGTATGGTATGACCATAGCGTTGTCGCTCATCAATGCTACCGAGTACCCTATCAACCTGCGTTGGGAAGTTTATTGTTTTAGGAATGCTGCATTAATTTCCACAAGTTGATAAGGAGGTGCTTTTCTTCCCTGGAGCACTCTTGGCAAGTTTTGTGTTGTCCAGCCACCAGATAAGATTATCCCACACATCTTACACCACTGGAGATTGCTGGACAACAACCAGTGATAACTCACACTACAGAAGAGATTGCAAGTGAAGCCACATATGTTGAATAAGCTTTTCAAATGAGGTAGATGTCCCAGATGACATTACCACCGTCAAGCTGGGATTCTCGCTAGAATAGGAACGGGAGCACCACCTCTCTGATCATGTTAATGAGATATTCTGGGTGAAAGACCATCGTATCTATCTGCATGCCAAGGCACTTGATCCTCGGTTGAGGTGGGAGAGACTACTTTTTCAAATTCATCACGAACCCCAGATTGCAACAAAAGAGGGTAGTCAGTCTCAATCCTCAAGCAACTGCCTTTTGGAAGAGGCCAGGATCAGACAGGCGACAAAACTCCTCAAAAGCCATATCACATCCGAGTCACAAAATGAGACCAAAGTGACCACTTATGTGAGCAGTGCTCAGTCCAAAGCACAGAGCTTTGAACTGGTCTACTAATCTCCTGAGGATGAAGCAGAGGTACTTCCTGTAAGACTGACGAACGGGTCTAAAAATAAGTGTCCTTCAGGTCCACCAAATGCACAAAGTCTTTCTCTCTTCTTTCTTTCTGCTCTGCTCCAGGTTGCCCGATGTAAAGACGAGCATCCACACTCTCTGCAGTTGGAAAAGGGGACTGTCGACTTACTTATGAGTCCTCTTACCTTACTTCTTACCTCTACCAGCCCTCCTCAACTGCCAGATCAGGCACGGAAGAAGCAGCTGGAGGTCCTGATCCTATTTTGGAGGCAGACAGAGCTTCTTCAAAGACGAAACTGAAGGTGTGGCAGATACCAAAATTCTTGCTGAAGCAGTCTTCGAAGGGCCTGGGCCCATGACGATAACTGCACAGTGGTTGAGGGAGCCATGGGGAGCCTTCCACCATTGTTACCTATACAGTACATCCCTCCAAAGAAAAGGTATTTCTTCTTGGCCTCCCCGTAGAGATTTCATTAATAATTCTATGAGTAATTCTTACACCATAGCCACTTCCTGAATTCATAGCTTTGTCAGCTTCATCTGCTTTCAGGTCTAAATATTCTCTCCAGTCATTCCTGGCTTTTCTTTTGACCTCACTATCAATACTGGAATACTTAGCATGCTATACCTTGTAATTTTCATTACTTCCTCAAAAACTTTCAACAATCAATTTCTGTCTTTGTCTCCTTTTCATAGTATTCCAAGTATCATTTGATATCCATGGCTTTCTTTTTGTAACTGCAACTCCCAAGACTTCACTACCAACTGACTGATATATGTTCTTAACTTCACACCATTCTTCATTAATTGTCAGCTCTTCATCTTTTAAAGGCTCTAAGACTGCAAATTGATTCCTACATTCAATTGTAAATGTTTCTGTGTGCTCCTCTTCTAGAAGCTTAGTTGTATCAAATCTAGGTATTCTATTTACCTTTCTGTTGGGTGCTTTAAGTTTTAATTTGTAAGTGGCAGTGACGTGTTGGTGATCACTACAAATATCTGCACCTCTATAGCTTCCTACATTTCTCAGAGTCTTCCTTTTCTCTTTATTAATGGCTATGTGATCTATTTGATTTTTGTAATTGACACAAAGCTGGTGAACTCCATGTATATTTGTGGATGTCCTTGTGCTGGAAAAGAATACCTCCAATGACAAGATCTACATGCTATTACTATTATTACTAGCTATTCTACAACCATAGTTGGAAAAGCAGGATGCTCCAAGTCCAAGGGTTCCAACAGGAAAAGTAGCCCAGTGAGGAAAAGAAATAAGGAAATAAATAAAACTAAAAGAAAAGTAACAAACAATTAAAATAAAATCTTTTAGGAAGAGAAAAAAGACGAAGTGATGACAACAGGTGTGAACAACTTTATATCCTGTACTGCTTAGAGTTGGCTATGTTCTTGGTACATACCATTGTTGCGTACTTGGAGAGAGATCACCAGAGACCAACAAGGCTACTTTGATCAGATGTCTTATTCCTTGGGGGAAGTAGCAGTGTTCGGTTGAGGTACAGTACTTCATTAGGTATTTGACTGAATGCAACAGAGGCACACATGGCTTCCTTCTCTCTCCCAGGAAACGAGAAGTGAGATCGTCCAGGAAGAGGAGAGAAAACTTTCTGTACCAAACTGTCTCTTCCATGGGGAAGGAAACATCAGGAGTCACAAGCACACAACTCCTATAGACCAGTCATCCTGGATGTTCTCATAGAAGTCTTCCTTGGTAGGATCTAGAGGAAGAATATCCTATGTGACTGGTGATCTGGTACACATGTAGGGTTCTTTCGCTTGGGGACCGGCACGTGAGATCTAGCAAGTGGTACATCGTGGAACGTACCTTACTCTAGGGATGCTATGCAATGAGATCAATAGCACTCTGGAGTATCTGTCCTTACTAAAAGGCAAAGGTGCGCTCTCAGAAGGGCGCTTGTGGATGCACGCATAGGAGTCCCCTGCAATGAGTTGCCATCTTTGTCTTCAGCGAAGGGAGTCGAGGGAACTCCTATGGCTGCACAGCCTCTCCCACAGGGAGAGAAACAGTATGAGGAGTCTTGTGTACATGCACATCAACGTCTAAGGATTGCCAACCTTCCAAGGAATACGTTGTTGTCACCGTCATCGGCCACACAAGTGAGGGAATAAATAGCAAAGAAGAATGCTGTCTAACAGAGACAAGAATGTGGATATTGGCAGGTTTGAACAGACACCTGTCACACAGTTATCAGGAAACCACTACAAATCCATCCTTCCTTCCAAACATTCCTCTCGCAAGATTATCTGCCAACGAAATTATCTAAGAGAAAGAGAAACAGAAGCTCACCTGTACTCTAAAAGCAGCTGAAAACAAAGCATGGGCTCAGTGGCCCATCACACGGGAAGGTGTTCCCCACCACCCAGCAGTAACAAACTCCACCTCATTGAAGTTCAAACAGCCGTATCCAACTTTCCTGAAAGTATACTTATGTTGAAGTATGAGGTTTGTATTTGTGTAGGAACAAACACAAACAACCTTCATGATTAACAAGAGATGGAAACATGAGCTCTAGAAAATGTGAGGTTTGAATACAGTCATAAGAAAACCTGGTGATACTCACACACTGACGCTGGCCAGAGTAAGGCCAGGACACGGCATGACCTGAGAAGCATCTTTTAAGTACTCAGACTTGTTAAGGTTCACAATGGCATGATGTCTGGACTTGGGGTCGTCCTCCACGTGACATGTTGAGGTTCAGATAGGGCAGACTGTGCTGCTATGTAACCTGAGGTCATCAGCAGATGCCTCCTTGGTCTGTCATGGCTGGATTCATCTATGATCTCAATAAACATTACAGCGTCTCTGCGGTGAATAAAATGTAACAATAAAAAGGATATACTGGTTCAATGGCATTTATGAATTTGGACCAGGTGGCCCAACACAGGGCCCAGGGAGGCTATTCAGCACCTGCAGCATGAAGGGAACATTGTGAGGATGGACAGCCAGAAAGAAAAAAGGAGGAGGGAACACGGAGGTAGAGTAAAAGGAAGAAAAATTACCTTTAAGTAATGCATACAGCAGACATCTTGTTATATACAGTATACTGCAGTGTGCTGAAAAACATTGTTTATCAAAGAGAAAATACAACAGAAAATACAGCACCATAATATAGAAATAATGGAAAGCAAAACATTGTTTATTGAATAGATAATATAACAGAAAATATCACAAATTCTAAAAGTATTTTGTATTTTTCCTGACTACACAAACTTGAGTCCTTTGATAAGAGTCTGCTAGCTCAGATGGAACTTGGGCTGTTAAAATTCATAACGAGGTACTTACTGGAGGGTAGCGAGGAAGCCCCCCTCCCAAGTAATATTATTATTATTACTTGCTAAGCTACCCACACTGCTAGTTAGCGAGGGTAGGGGAGGGTAGCTTGCTACACCCCCCCCCCCTCTCACACACCTGTGCTTGAGATCACTTTGCTTGGAGGTAGGACTTCAAGGGGGATAGGGCTGGCGGGCAAGTTTGATTAAATAGCTAAGGTTTGTATAGCTAGGAAAAATACAAATTATCTACGAATTTGTCATTTGTTCCGTAACTGACATAAAAACCACGCTATTTAATAGGGGTGACTCACCGATTAGGAAGGGTGGACGTCCCAGCCAGTACTGGCTTTTTGGCTTTGCCCGGGGGCTCGTTATTTGAGTGTGTCAGCAACCAAGAAATAAGGAGTCCCTGCACCTCGCTAGAACCCTGCTACGCAAGGACTGCGGCCTACGCAAGCTGTTTGTGAAAGTATAATGAAGTGTGACTCATCCTAGGAAGTTGACTTGAAGTTCCTTAGATGGAAACTTAGACTAGGACTCTCCCAATACCACCTTGTCAGGGTATGGGGATGTGACAGTATTAGCTTAATAATAGGAACACATGCAGAGAACCCAGGATGCTGCTTTCCCCAAGAGAGGGGATGATGAAGAAAAGAATAAGGGCCAGTCAAACCTTTTCATTTATGCAGACTAAAACCGGGTAACAATGCCCTCAACCCTCTGCTACTTGTCCAATAAGGAGCTTGAGGTTTTAAACCAGCTGTTGTGCAGCCACCACAGGGCCGATAGAGAACGTATCGAGGCTCCTGTGGGTCACGTCTTGCAGGTAGTGGGCTGTGAAGGTTGTCTGCCGCTTCCACACCCCAGCTTGAAGGACCTGCGTCACTGAAAAATTCTTTTTGAAGGCCAGCCAAGGACGTAGCTATGCCCCTGACATCATGTGCTCTAGGGCGACATAATGAAGAGGGTCTGGATTCAGGGACAGATGAATCACCCTACGAATCCATGCTGAGATGGTGTTCTCAGTGACCCTCCTCTTATTCCTCCCTGTGCTAACAAATAAAGCTGGCACATGAGGACGGACTGCAGCCGTTCTCTTAAGATATAGCCTCAAACTCCTTACTGGGCATAGTAGGAGATGGTCTGGGTCATCTGTTACAGAACGGAGACAAGAAATCCATAAGGAGTCGAACCGAGGGTCCGATACTCCCGAATTCTGAGTCTTAGCAATAAACTCCGGGACGAATCTGAACGTTACCTCCCCCCATCCCCTTGAATGGGCGATGTCATACGAGAGACCATGAAGTTTGCTAACACGCTTGGCTGAAGCCAAAGCTAGTAGGAACACCGTATTCCAAGTTAGGTGGCAATCTGAGGCCTGGCGTAATGGTTCATAGGAGGGTCTCTTAAGAGACCTGAGAACTCTAATCACGTTCCATGGAGGAGGTCTCACTTCCGACTGAGGGCAGGTAAGTTCATAACTTCGTATGAGTAGGGAAAGTTCCAGCGAAGAAGAATTGTCCATTCCTTTTAGCCTGAAGGCTAGACTTAAGGCTGAGCGATAGCCTTTCACTGCCGAGACTGAAAGGCGCATTTCTTCCCGCAAATACACGAGGAACTCCGCTATTGTTGGAATAGTGGCATCGTGCGGAGAGATACTCCTTCCACGACACCAACCACAGAACTTTCCACTTTGCCTGGTAGACAGCTGCGGATGACTTTCGCAGATGTCCAGACATCCTGACCGCAACTTGTTGCGAAAATCCTCTCTCAGCGAGGAGATTCTACGGCTTTGTGGAAGATGTTGGCATGTGGTTGTCTGAGTAGATTGTGTCGTGGAGGGAGCTCTCTCGGTAGCTCTGTTAGGAGTTGCAGAAGGTCCGGAAACCATTCCGCGTGATGCCATAGCGGAGCTATGAGGGTCATCGAAAGATTGACCGATGTTCTGGTCTTGTTGAGCACACTCCTCATCAGACAAAACGGGGGAAAGGCGTAAACGTTGATGTTGTTCCACCGTTGTTGGAGGGCATCTTGCCAGAGAGCCTTGGGATCCGGGACTGGGGAGCAGTACAGCGGAAGCTTGAAGTTCAGAGCTGTTGCGAACAGATCCACAGTCGGAGAACCCCACAAAGTCAGGACTTTGTTGGCTACTAGATGATCCAAAGACCAGTCGGTACTCACTATCTAAGACGCTCTGCTCAGATTGTTGGCGAGCACATTCCTCTTGCCTGGAATGAAACGTGCCGATAGTGGAATCGAGTGGACTTCAGTCCATCTCAGTATCTCTACTGTGGGATAGCTGCTTTGAAAAGGTACCTCCTTGTTTGTTGATGTAAGCCACTACTGTGGTGTTGTCGCTCATCACCACCACCGAGTGACCCGCCAGGTATTGTTGGAACTGTTGAAGGGCCAGAAAGACGGGCTTCATCTCTAGAAGATTTATATGGAGGCACTTTTCTGATTCTGACCACAGGCCTGAGGTCGTGTGGTGCAGTACGTGGGCCCCCCACCCTTTCTTTGAGGAGTTCAAAAACAGCATCAAATCCGGGGGGAGGACGAGAAGATCCAATCCTCTTCGTAGGTTCTCGTCTGTCACCCACCACTGGAGGTCAGTCCGTTCCGCAGGTCTCATAGGAATCATGACGTCCAGAGAATCGTGACCTTGATTCCACCGGGACTTGAGCCGCCACTGAAGGGATCTCATCCTGAGGCAACCGTTGGGAACTAGACGAGCCAAAGATGAAAAGTGACCGAGGAGACGTAACCACGATTGGGCTGGAAGTTCTTCTCGTCTGAGAAAAGGGCTTGCGACCTTCCTCAGCCTTGCTATCCTGTCGTCTGATGGGAAGGCTTTGTGGAGATTGGTGTCTATGATCATGCCTAGGTATACCAGTCTTTGAGTGGGAAGCAGAGAGTTCTCGAGATTTACCATGATCCCCAGATCCTGGCAAAGTCCCAGAAGTTGTCCCGGAGTTGAAGAAGGGATGACACCGAGTCTGCTAGGATCAGCCAGTCGTCCAGATAACGGAGGAGACGGATGACGATCCTGTGTACCCACGAAGATATTAGGATGAACACTCTGGTGAAAACCTGCGGTGCTGTGGAGAGACCGAAACACAGCACTTTGAACTGGTACTCCTTGTTGTCTAGGCTGAATCTTAAGTACTTCCTTGAAGACGGATGGACTGGGATCTGGAAGTACGCGTCCTGCAGATCCAGTGTACACATGAAGTTTTGCGGTCTCACTGCTAGTCTGACCGTGTCTGCAGTCTTCATGCTGAACGGAGTTTGTTTGACAAACTTGTTCAGAGCTGAGAGGTCGATGACTGGTCTCCAGCCTCCAGACGCCTTCTTTACAAGAAAGAGTCGACTGAAGAAGCCTGGGGACCCGTCGCGGACCTCTTGGAGAGTACCCTTCTTCAACAGGGTCCGGACTTCTGCCTGAAGGGCTTGCCCCCTTGCTGATCCCATGGCAAGGGAGCTCAATGACACTGGATTCGTCGTCAGTGGAGGTAGAGATGTTGTGAACGGGATGCGATATCCCTGACTGATTACGGAAATTGTCCAGGAATCAGCCACGAGTTGCTGCCACCTGTCTGCGCAACTTTGTAGGCATCCCCCCACTGGTGGACTGTCCTTGACAGGAAAGGGCTTAGACACCACTGTCTTCGCTGCTACTGTCGGTTTCGTGGTCTTGGTAGGACGGGACTGCTGGGGTGCTGGAGGTTTATAGGGCTTGGATGTCAAAGCCCTATCCAGGAGGGAGTCTTGGTGGGAATTCCTCCGCCTCTCAGCAGCTTGTTCCACATCCTTAGGCTCAAACAAGTTTGTTCCTTCTAAGGAAGAATGCCTGAGCCTATTTATCTCGGTGCAAGGAACCTTCTGATGGAACCTCTCAGCCAGCGCATCCCGACGTTTCCGGATGGTATTTACCCACAAGTTCGAGACTTGGTGGGCCAGAAACTCGATCGTGTGAGTGCCTGAGAGGAGGAATGTCTCCATAGCTTTCCCGGTACGTTCTTTGGAGAAGTCCTCAGAGCGTATCAGGATACCTAAGGTCCCTAACCAGATATCCAGCCACGAAGTGGCTTGCATAGCACACTTCGCAACCTTCTCCTGGTTAAGGATCTCGGTTGCCAAGAACGAGACCTGCCGGTTGGAGTGTCTCTCAAGAGGGACTCCCCTGGTAAGCTCTTCCAATGAATGGTGGAGAGGAAGAGCTAAACAAGGCTCCTCCAAGATCTTGAAGTACCTCCTCTGCTGTACGCGAGGAGGTGGGAGAATCTTGTTCCCGGCACTGGAACGATTGGAGGAGGCCAATTCAGAGAGCTGGACAGCGATCTTGTCCCTGGTACTCTTAATCCCCTAAGACCAGGGCAAAGCAGAACTGGCCTTAGGTTTTTGAGTGCCAAATACGCGGTCCAAGACAGTGTCTTTGCCCTCCCGAGGGGGAATCTCTGGGTCGGCAAACCCATTGAGAGCCCTCATAAGAATCAGGACCTGCCAAAATGCATGCTCTGACTCTTGTAGTTCTCCTCCGGATGTCGGACTTGCAGCGAATTCTCCTGTCCCCAAAGGCTCTTCTTGGGGAGATTTGCAGACGTTCTCCGAGACTACCTGGCTCCGTCCTAAGCCTTGACGAGGATTTTGGCACCGTCTTTGAGTCCTTCGACTCCTTCCTGGGAAGGATGTAGGACTCTAACATCGACGGAGGCAAGTTCCTCTCTGCCCCTACCCGTGAAGACTTTTCAACGCGAGGTGCGGTTTCCCTCATTGGTGCGATGGAGAAATGTCTCACCTCACGTGACTCCCCTGAGGACAGGAAATCCTCGTCCGACAGGGAAGGAGAAAAAGTCTGGGGGGGGAGGAGGGTTAAGGAACTCGCTTTGAAGGCTTACGAGGAGACAACTTAGCTCTTGGAGAAGTCACAGCGTCCAAAACTCCTCTTTTTCTTTTAAGAGGGGTAGAAATAGCTAAGGATCTGTGAACCAACTCAGAGAACAGGCTTGAAAGCCTGTGTAACTGCTCTGATTAGGGCACCAAACCATGGCTGTTGAGACACTCCCTCTGGAGGGACAGGGATCGACAGATCCCTGGGAGAAGTTTCCAAAGGGGGGTTCGCCTGAAATGAAGAAAAAGGGTTCCTGGACCTTTCTGGATGCTTCCCTTCCGCCACAGGGGGCGCTATTCTGCGCTTGCGGGGAGGGGAATGCGGCAATGGTGACGTTGCCGTGCGCTGTCCAGCGGTCTCGCGCGCGGGGGCGAGTAACGGTGCTCGCACGATGGAGAATACCCGGAGTCGCGTGCGGGAGACTGCTGTCGCCCGGGCAATTGCGAGGGCGTGCAGACGAATGATGGCGCGTAAGGGGCGCGCGCTGGAGACTGTGGGTTCACAGGAGCTTGCGCAGGAGACTGATTGCGCGCGCGCACGGGTGAATGTTCGCGCGCGGATGGGCGTGCAGGATCAGATCGTTGGACACACGGGCGTGCGGGCGAGAGTTCACGCGCCCCAGATGTCGTAGGGCACGCGCAGGAGAGATGGCTGTGCGTGGGCGCTGGCGCGCAGCAGAGCGCTGATGAAACAGAGAGAGCTAACGCGTAAAAAGAGCGCTGGCGCGCAGGAGGTTGTTGGCGCGCAGGAGGTTAATGGCGCACAGGTGAGTGCTGGCGCGCCGCGCAGGAGAACATTGGCGCGCATGCTCATCATGGCGCGTAGGGGAAGTATGTGCGCGATGGCGCTTACGCCCTTGATGCCCTGTAACAGGATTCGGTGCCTGACAAGTATGATGGTCAGGTTTCGATAGCGTGTAAAGCGCATCAGCTCTCAGGAACGGCGACGGCAGGTCAGCAGGTCTGTTGGGTGGAAGGTCGACGTGTCCTTTGAAAGGACGATCTTCCACCGAAGTCAATCGCAAGCGATCCGTTGAGAGGTCCAGGGCTATAGCAGGAACAGTCGATGAATGTTGACGAGGCTCTTCTGCGGCGGACTGCAACGACGATGATGAACTAAAGAAGCGCTTCCTCACCGCTTTAAAAGGTGAAGGAGGGCCTCTCGCACAAAGAGGATGTGCCCTCTGGGGGCCCTTGGATCAGCAAGCTGACCTTCTGCAGTCCTCCGAAGAGGAGTCTCTGTAAGTGAACTCCCCCGAGGGGAAGAAACACTGGCAAGAGAGATTGTTGGACTTAGTTTCTCCTTCGTTGGTTGAGCAGGAACGGGAGAAACTAAGCCTTCAGCTACTGCAGGATGTGAAGATGCTGAGGTATTAGGCGATACCGCATTGGATACCTCTGACACCACAACGTCGACAATTGACAGAGGATCAACCTCTGACAAAGTCGGCGATTGCTTGACAGCGGCACCCAAGCGGATGATGTCAAGTAGAGCTTTCTTGGAGGGCGAACCCTCGAGCCCCAAGGAAGACCAAAGCTGAAATAAATTTGTTAATAACACATCCTCCCACGGGGGGAGAGGTGGAGCTGCCTCGCTAGGGGAGGCGATGCCATCTCTCGAACCCCAAGTTTGGAAAACAGAACCACGGTCTACGCTACCACTCGACAGTCTCTCGAAAGAAACCGATCGAGTGGGAGCTTCGGAGGAGGTATGGGCAACGGAAGAAGAGTCCTTGGGTTTTTCTCCTTTCCAAGAAACCTTCGAAGGAGAAAAATCCCGCCTGTATTTCTTCTTACGTCGCTGAGAAAACCTCTCTCACTGGGAGGTAGACCTCTCCCTCCACTCACCACACTTATTATTACTATCACACCATTGGCCTCTACAATATGGGAAAAGGGTGTAAGGGTCTGTCTCGACCGCCAACATGAATGTTCCGCAGGGGCGGTCGAGTAATCCAGGACAGGTGGGCATAATCGCAGAGGCCAACTTCACACATAAACCTGTCAAAGAAAAAGCAAAAAAGCATTAATGACTGCCAAGAGAGAGGCGAAGATGAGAGAGGACACGTCCGTCTACCATCCGAGGCGAGAGCAAAGTGAGCTCAAGCACAGGTGTGTGTGTGAGGGGGTGGGGGTGGGGTAGCAAGCTAACCTCCCCTACCCCCGCTAACTAGCGGTGTGGGTAGTAAACCCTCGTTAAATTTTAATGGCTCGTCATTTAAGCTACGCCGAAAGTAATACCCCTATTAAATAGCGTGGTTTGTATGTCAGTTATGGAACAAAGTCTGCTTTTCAAACTTAGATAGTAACAATAATGAATAATGATAATAAGAATGATAATAATAATAATAATTCAATTAACAATATTGTATCCTGGGTTTGAACACAGGGCAAAGAATAAACACTGTCTTGATGTTAAATAATCAATTAAGATGTTAGGTAATTTTCATAGTAACTAAGATTTAATATAAGTAGTTTTGACCAAAGGAAATAAAATAGGACCGTTTCCATTCTAATAATTCCATCATTCAAAATGAGCCAAAATTCACAGGAAACAAGACTGTACAAGCAAGCCTTGTGAGACTCAAATACCCAGATGATAAAAACAAAGAAATAAGAAGTAAAAACGGATTTTGAGCGAAGCGAAAAATCCATTTTTGGGTGAGATAGCCATGTCGTCCTGATGGAAGGTTCCTTCAGTAGCTTCCTAGGGTATATTTAACTACAATGGATATTCCCAGAGAATTAAACTAAAGGTTATCACAGAATTCTAACTTCTGGTGCGAGTACCCTAAAGGTTTCTCTCTAGGATATCGTATATCAGCAGGGGATGCATGTATTAAGACGCCACATAGCTATCTGCACCCCATATAGAGTTAACGCTTCAATATGGGAAGGTGGCTGAGTAACTGAGAAGCCGTTCCAAAGTTACTCTCATTCGTGGCTACTTTTGGTACTCGAGACTTAAACAAACGGGCGCCATTGTTAAATGACGTCACGTCCGTTTTCATCCTGAGCTCAGCTCCTACCAATCTCCGCGATACAGTAGGTCAGGGAGGGGCCTGAAAGGCTGAACTAGAATAGACGGGAGGGTCCATCAGGACGACATGGCTATCTCACCCAAAAATAGATTTTTCGCTTCGCTCAAAATCCATTTTTTGGGCTCAAGCCATGTCGTCCTGATGGAAGTGTACCAGAGAATTAATGTATCGTGGATTTTTTCCCTTAATCCAAGTGCCTAGGGCTTCGAGCAATATTCCTATGGTCTGGAGACCGTAAAGACTATGACAATATGACAATTTTAGTAATTGTCCTTACCAGAGATTCTATGATGAACTGGCTTCCTGCCCCCCTGGCAGGGAAGTCCTGGTGGACAAGAGGAATATCTCGAAGTGATCGGTGAAGAACTACTCACCTGGTGGAGAGATCATGCTGGTCTCGGAGACAGATCAAAGGTTAATATTCGAGTAGGAATATTATCAAGACATAGGTGAGTATATAATATAAATACTTATATTATTCTTGTAATCAGATAGGAAAGGGGTAAATGAAACTATAACAATCGTATATTTCTTAATAAGGAATAGGAGCAATAGGAGCAGATGGTAAATAAAATAGACATTTTATTTCTAAGATTGCAAGTCATTATAGAAGTAATTACAATAATGATTATAGAATTTATTTACAATAATAATGAATAATGTATATAGAAAATTAAAGACGGTGATCTTGAGTCTGAAAAGAAAATTTTGCTTTTTAGAAACACAAGTTCCCAGAGGAAGGCCAGTCTTTTTATAGTCCAAAAAAACACTCCATGCTCGAGAGCATGTGGCACACATGTAAAATTTCTATGACATTTCACCTTGATAAAGAACAGTCTATTAGAAACACTAAGTGTCCATTAAATCACTATGTATCACGATAGGGTTAACACAGGCACCCGTAGAGTTACAGTCCCAAATAACTCACTGTTCTATGCAGATTTAAGCAGCAGGTTTCATTGCACTACCTGCAGCTACCACGAAATGTTTCACTTCGTGCACCTGTTTTACGTAGTTCTTGAAGAACACACACGATGATTTCCAGCCTGTAAAGCTCTTGAGGCTTTCGAAATCCATATTCTGAAAAAAGTTCAGAGAAGAGGCGACTTTCCTAGGATCGTGACCTGCGGGTGTACTGTCAGGATCCGCTCTGCGAATGAAGTAGGTGATTTTCGCTCTTAGTTGTTTCAGTGACAGGTCGCTACCCGAGGTTTCTCCTTTGAAGAGTTGTCCTCCACCGAAGTCTGAAGTTCTCCGAAGATAGACCTTAAGACTCTCCACTGGGCATAGAGAGACATCTTCCTTCAGGGGGCAGATTCTCCAGGGGCCCCATCTCTTGGTGGGTAGTTAATTCTTTGCGAGAAACGTTGGGTCGGGGAAGAGGGTAAGATCTCCCGTATCGGTGAATTGGATATGACCCTCTTCTCTTGATAATGCCACTATTTCACTGACTCGGGCTCCAGAGGCGAGAGCAAAAAGGGAAAATTACTTTTTGAGTCAGGTCTTTCAGAGGGCACGAATCGTTGTCCAGGTAAGAAGCAAAATGGAGCACCTTGTCCAGGGACCAGGAGATAGGTTTTGGTGGAGGTGCTGGGCGTAGTCTAGCGCATGCCTTTGGCAGTTTATTGAAGATGTCACAGGACAGATCAATCTGGAAGGCGTATAGGAGTGGTCTAGTCAAGGCCGATTTACCAGTGGAAATCGTGTTGGCCGCTAAGCCTTGTCCATGAAGGTGAATGAAGAAGGACATGCAAAAATCAATGGTGATCTCCGTAGGATTTTTCGTCTTGACGAAGGAAACCCACTTTTTCCAGGAAGATTCGTACTGCCTTCTGGTAGACTTTGTTTTGTACTCCTCAAGGAAGTCTAAGCTTTTCTTCGAGATCCCAAACCTTTTCTTTACGGCTAAGGAGAGAAAATCATGAGATGAAGGTCCTTGACTTTCAGTGATGAAGCGAAGACAGTCGACTTCTGTACTTGTTGAGAGAGGACTGGTCCCGGTAGGGGGATCAGCGTGGGGTGCAGCTCCAGGACCAGGGGATACCAATTGCTCCGGGGCCACTTGGGAGCCACTAGGGCCGCTGTCCCTTTGAAGGTTCTCAGTTTGGAGAGGACTTTCAGCAGAAGGTTGGGTGGAGGGAACAGGTAGATCTTGGACCATCTGTTCCAATCCAGGGACCTGGTGTCCACCGCTTCTGCCTTGGGGTCCTCGTACGGGGCCACATATTGAGGAAGTTGATTGCTGTCGCTCGTCGCGAAGAGATCGATCTGAAGTTCCGGGACTTGGCGAGAGATGAAGGAGAATGATCTTGCGTCTAGAGACCATTCCGACTCTATTGGGCTTGTCCTTGATAGAGTGTCCGCTGTCACGTTGCGGAATCCTTGTAGGTGAACTGCAGACAGGTGCCATTTCTTCCTGTCTGCCAGACGGAAGATAGGTAGAAGCACCTGATTTATCTGGGGCGATCTCGAGCCCTGACGATTGAGACATCTGACTACCACCGAGTTGTCCAGAGTCAGACGGATGTGGATCGAGGGAGGCGGGGAGAGTTTCTTCAGGGTGAGAAGAACCATCACGGCCTCCAAGATGTTGATGTGAAACGTCTTGAATACGGGAGACCATGTTCCTTGAACCTGTTGTTGGTGGGAGTGACCTCCCCAACCCTCCAGTGAAGCATCCGTGTGGATGTTGATCAATGGAGGCGGGTGTTGAAGAGGGATGGACCTTTTCAGGGCCTATGCTTCCGACAACGGCTTTAGAAGTGAGCGAAGTCTGTTTGGAAGCCGTCTCTTGAGGTCTCTTCGAGCGATGGATGCGAATCGTCTCCAGACTCCCGCGGCATCCTTTAGCTGTGCGCGAAGCACTGGGTTTGTCACTGAGGCGAACTGTAGAGAGCCGAGAACTTGTTCCTGTTGGCGTCTTGAGATCCGTTTGGATTTTAGAAGCCTTCTGACAGACCCTGCTATTTCCTTCCTTTTCTTCGGTGGGATGGAAAGGCGGTGTGACTGAAGGTCCCAATGGATTCCCAACCATTGGAACTTCTGAGCTGGAGTGAGGCGAGATTTCTCGGCGTTTATCTTGAAACCCAGATGCTCTAGGAACTGGGTGACTTTGTTGCAGGCTCTCAGACAATCTTCGGGCGATGTCGACCAGACTAGCCAGTCGTCTAGGTAGGCCATCACTTGGACGCCCTGAAGACGTAGCTGTTGGACGATTGCGTCTGCCAGCTTGGTGAAGATTCGTGGAGCCACGTTAAGCCCGAAGGGCATGGCCCTGAAGGCGTAACTTTTCCTTTGGAGTCGAAATCCTAGGTAGGAGGAAGCGTAGTGATTCATTGGAATGTGCCAGTAGGCATCTGCCAGGTCTATGGAGACCGTGTAGGCCCTGTGAGGCAGAAGGGCCCTTATTTGTTGCAGAGTCAGCATCTTGAATTTGTTGTTCGCAATGAACTTGTTGAGAGGGGACAAGTCGAGAATGACTCTGAGTTTGTCTGAGTCTTTCTTGGGAACACAAAAGAGTCTTCCTTGGAACTTGGTTGACTTTACCCTCTTGATCACCTTCTTGTTCAAGAGTTCCAGGACATATTCTTCCAGGAGGGGGGTCGACTGTTGGAAGAATTGCTGGAAGGATGGGGGTGGTTGAGTCCAGCTCCAGCCCATTGCTTCTGGTTTCCCTAGAGTTTGCCACTTCGGCCGCTAGCTCCCCTTCCTCCTCTGCCTCTGGAGGGACGGCGAGAAGAATCTCTACCGGAGCCTCTACCTCTGGGACGAAAGGTAGTGGAATGCTGCTCATAGGAAGGGGTGAAGACCGGTGACTGCGACACCACCGGTTGGGGGACCAGTTGAAAGGTCTGCTGTGGTTGTGCGACCACTTGGGGAGTAGCGGGAGCCGGAAACTGACGTCTTGGTTGACGTTGCTGGGGCTTAGGCTTCGAGGATTTCCTCTTAGGTTGAGGGCCTTCGTCCTGAGAGGACTTCCTCTTTTGAGACATGCCCCACTTGTGGAGAAGGTTCCGATTCTCCGTGGCGGCTTTGTCCACTATCTCTTTCACCAAGGTAGAAGGGAAGAGATGTTTGCCCCAGATGTTGGAAGAAATCAGTCTCCAGGGTTCGTGTTTCACCGTTGCATTGGCGAACACGAATTCTCTACAGGCTCTGCGAGCCCTAGCGAAGCTGTACAAATCCTTGGTCACGGTAGCAAGGTGTGACTTTGCAAGGACCATGTAAAAGTCTGGGACTCTGGTGTCCCCGGCCATGACTTCTAGCTGTACCTGATGCGACAGCGAAGCAGCGAGTCTCTCCTTAGTATCTTGTTCCCGACGAAGGAGATGGTCGTTCAGTCGTGGGAGGTCCTCGTTGAACTGACGACCGGCCACATCAGGTTCAAGTTTCCCAACCGTAAAGGTAAGCTGGATGTCTTTCCAGTACCTGTCATTGGGGGGAAGAGTGAGGGAGAAGGGTCTGCACTCCTCCAGTGCAGGGAAAGGTTTCCCTTCCTCCACAGCCTTCATGACCGCTTGGAAGGCCTTTTCAACGAAGGGGAAGGTCGCAGTAGCTGGAGCAACAAAGGTTGGTTCTTTTAGCTCAGTGCTGGCATCTTGGAGTTGGTGAAACCCCGACTCTTCCCTGCATGAGCCAGCATAGCTTGGGCCTTTGCGAGATCGAACACGATCACTTCTTTAGGTTCGGTCTCTTCTTTTGAGGCTGGTTCGGACCAGAGTCGGATGTAACAGTCCGGATAAGCCTCGAAGTTCGGGAAGAACTCCACTTCTTCCAGGAGAACAGAACCGATCTTTTCACAAATAAAAATTTTGCCAGTTGTGATTGGCATGTGCTCAGCGTATCTCCAAGGGTTAGATTCCAAACAGGAAGGGAGGTCCTTAACCGAAATCCTTTTCGGTTGCTTGAAGCCGATGAGAGTCGTCCGGAACTACTCCTGAGACTCTTTCAGTTTCTTTTCCATGAGGGCTTCTAGCATCTTGAAGACCTCGAGTGGCCGCTGGGAGTGGATCCAAGGCGGCGGAAGTCGAGGGAACGGGTTCCTCGGGTACCACTGGGATTACCGTGGGAGTTGGGTCGGTCTCGTTCTCTGAATCGTGGTACTCCACACGGTCCTCCTCATAGTCGAGTTCCTCGCCCATGAGGGTTTTCTCCGTTCCTTCGGAGATCTCCAACATACGTTCCACCTCTTCGGAGTCAAGGTGGCACGTGCGCAGGGACTGTTCCATTACTATGTCTGGTGTAATCACCAACTGGACGGTTGGGATTTGATCTTGAGGGATCACAGCATCCTTAGAGGCTTTTGGGAAAAGCAGGGCCCTCATGTCTTCATTTGGAAGATAAGGTCCAGAAGCGTTCTTCTGGAAACCACGCACCCATCTGCGCAGTTTCTCTCTAGCGTTGTCCCGTTTCTCTGTGGTAAGAGGAGTCTTGAACAGCTTTTCTAGGAGACCTTTGCAGATTGGACAGTTCTGCGGATCCCAGTATTTCAGGTCGCCTTTCTTGGCGACGCAAGGGGCGTGGGTCCGGCACGCCTTGTGCCCGTAGAAGTCCGGGCGTTTAACTCCGCAGAAGGAGCTCTCACACTTCATATACTCCTCCTGTAAAAGAAAGAGATTATGAGTACATGGAAGGCATAATTTGACTTACATTACTCTAGGCTTAAGAATAACTTAATCTATAATATTAGCATATAATTTATATGCTCAGGATAGATGAGCAGGAAAGAAAGTAGGTTAGACACATACTTGTGAATCCCGTCCAGCCGGTTACCGTAACCTTTTCTGTAGACAATTCCTTAGGACCCGAGGGTTCTAAAGGAGGGAGAATCCGTATGGATGAGCCAAGCTAGGCTTCCTTATCATAGGAATTGTTCGCAGAGTATAAAAGGATCTGAGATCGCTCAGAGCCTAGTGGGGGAGAGGGGAAAATAGAATAAACCCCTTAGTAATATGTAGGTTCCGGCAAGAGACTGCACCGAGATGCACAGAGTATGCTGGAAATGTTGTACTGTGCAACCATACAGCATAGCCACTATATCAGATGGTACGATGATACCTATATGGAGATGGCAGGCTATCTGGCTGCATCAGATTGACTGCCGGCGTGGTGCCGGCAGCCGTAGAAGGGGTGCATGTCCATTAGCGCCTCATTAGGTGGCCCCGGCAGACCGACGGAACGCCGGAGACCAGTCCTGCAAGGTGAAAAACATCAAGGAGGACACACTGGACAACCAAGATGGAAAACACCACAGAGGCGACCGCCGGCACAGCGGCAGGGCGGCGGGCTCCGGCAGCCGGCGGCTGACGGCATGGGGAACCTTAGTTGAACTCATAAGATATAATATGTAGGGCGGACACCTGGGATGCGAGAGAGGGAAATTTACCTCCTCTCTGTGTATCCCGAGAAGTAACTCTGTAAGTAAATATGCGTATTCGTGCGTAGGTAAACTCATATTGACACGCTTTTCACTTTATGTGTTAGAGTACATATGTAAGTAAACATATAATGACTACTTCTCTCTCTCTCTCTCTCTCTCTCTCTCTCTTTCTCTCTCGCTTTGCGGAAAAGTAAATATGTTATTTTCATTAGTAAAATAAATTTTTGAATATACTTACCCGATGATCATGTAGCTGTCAACTCTGTTGCCCGACAGAAATCTACGGTCGGGATACGCCAGCGATCGCTATACAGGTGGGGGTGTACACAACAGCGCCATCTGTGAGCAGGTACTCAAGTACTTCTTGTCAACAAGAACTCAATTTTCTCCTCGGTCCACTGGTTCTCTATGGGGAGGAAGGGCGGGTCCTTAAATTCATGATCATCGGGTAAGTATATTCAAAAATTTATTTTACTAATGAAAATAACATTTTTCAATATTAATCTTACCCGATGATCATGTAGCTGATTCACACCCAGGGTGGTGGGTGGAGACCAGCATACATGTTAACAAAGAAGCTAAGTATCCCGTATCTTATTTTAGCCGTTATTCAAAATAACAAACATAAAATAAATAAGTACCTGGTAAGGAAGTCGACTTGAACCATTACTCTGCCTTTTTAAGTACGTCTTCCTTACTGAGCCTAGCGATCCTCTTAGGATGCTGAGCGACTCCTAGGTGCTGAAGTATTAAGGGCTGCAACCCATACTAAAGGACCTCATCACAACCTCTAATCTAGGCGCTTCTCAAGAAAGAATTTGACCACCCGCCAAATCAACCAGGATGCGGAAGGCTTCTTAGCCTTCCGGACAACCCAGAAATATTTCAAGAGAAAGATTAAAAAGGTTCTGGAATTAGGGAATTATAGTGGTGGAGCCCCCACCACTACTGCACTCGTTGCTACGAATGGTCCCAGAGTGTCGCAGTTCTCGTAAAGAGACTGGACATTCTTAAGATAAAAGACGCGAACACTGATTAGCTTTTCCAAAAGGTTGCGTCGAAAATATTTTGCAGAGATCTATTTTATTAAAAGGTCACGGAAGTTGTGATAGCTCTAACTTCGTGTGTCCTTACCTTCAGCCAAGCTTGGTCTTCCTCATTCAGAAGGGAATGAGCTTCTCGTATTAACAGTCTGAAAATAATAGGATAAAGAATTCTCTGACATAGGCAAAGATGAATTCTTAACTGAACACCATAAAGCTTCAGACGGGCCTCATAAAGGTTTTTTAAAAAAGAACTTAAGAGCTCTACAGGACATAATACTCTTTCTAGTTCCTTTCCAACCATATCGATAAGTTTGGAATAACGAACGATATTGGTCAAGGCCGAGAAGGCAGCTCGTGTTTGGCTAGAAAACCAAGATGTAGAACATGTAGCCGTTTCGGATGAAAATCCGATGTTCTTGCTGAAGGCATAAATCTCACTGACTCTTTTAGCTGGTAAAGCATATCAGGAAAAGAGTCTTAAAGGTGAGATCTTTCAGGGAGGCTGATTGAAGTGGTTCGAACCTGTCTAACATAAGGAATCTTAGAACCACGTCTAAATTCCAACCAGGTGTAACCAAACGACGCTCCTTCGTGGTCTCAAAAGACTTAAGGAGGTCCTGTAGATCTTTATTGTTAAAAAGATCTAAGCCTCTGTGACGGAAGACTGATGCCAACAAGCTTCTGTAACCCTTGAAAGTGGGAGCTGAAAGAGATCGCTCTTTTCTCAGATATAAGAGGAAGTCAGCTATTTGAGTTACAGAGGTACTGGTCGAGGATACGGATACTGACTTGCAACAGTTTAGGAAGATTCCCCACTTCGATTGGTAGACTCTAAGGGTGGATGTTCTCCTTGCTCTAACAATCGCTCTGGTTGCCTCCTTCGAAAAAACCTCTAGTTCTCGAGAGTCTTTCGATACTCTGAAGGCAGTGAGACGAAGAGCGTGGAGGCCTTGGAGTACCTTCTTACGCGTGGCAGACGTAGCAGGTCCACCCTTAGGGGAAGAGTTCTGGGAACGTCTACTAGCCATCGAAGTACCTCGGTAAGTTATTCTCTCGCGGGCCAGAGGGAAGCAACTAGTGTCAACTTTGTCCCAACGTGAGAGGCGAACTTCTGCAGTACCTTGTTGACAAACTAGAACGGAGGGAATGCATATAGATCTAGATGAGACTAATCTAGTAGAAAGGCATCTAAAAGAACCACTGCTGGGTCTGTTGAGAGCCTCTTGGACATCGAGGTTGCGAAGAGATCCATGGTTGGATGGCCCCAAGTGACCCAAAGTCTCTAGCATACATCTCTGTGGAGGGTCCAATATGTTGGAATTATTGTCCCTTCCTACTGAGACAAACTGCTAAGACATTCAAGTTGCCTTGGAAGAAATTTGTTACAAGTGAAAAGTCAAGACCTGTTGAACAGGAGAGGAGGTCACTAGCGAACTCGCACCATGTCAGAGAGTAGGTCCCTCCTTGCTAGGAGATGAACATCAAAGCAGGGAGTTGTCCGTGTTGACCTCCATTACTTTGTCTTGAAGGAGAGACCTGAAGCTTTTCCAGGTCAGACTTACTGCCAGAAGCTTCTTGCAGTTAAAATGCATTGTCCTTTGACGCGAGTTCCATAATCCCGAGCATTCCCTACCGCCTAAGGTCGCACCCCAGCCTACGTCCGATGCGTCTGAGAAGAGAACGTGGTTGGGAGTCTGAACAGTCAGGGGAAGACCCTATAAAAGGTTGATAAAGTCCTTTCCTCAGGTTAGACCAGACTTATCTTCCGGAAACCGGGATCGAGACCGCTTGTAGCGTCTTGTCCTTTTCCAGTGAAGAGCTAGATGAAACCGAAGAGGACGGAGGTGTAGTCTTCCAAGTGACACCAAATGCACCACGGATGACAGTGTCTTAACCAGACTCATCCACAGCCTGACAGGGCCGTATTCCTTCTTCAGCATCTTCTGGATGGATAGCAGGGCTGGGGATTGATCTTCTCGTTCAGCCATGTCCTCATCAGAGGGTTCCTCATCCGAAACTGATGAGGAAACGGCAACGGAGTGGGCAACGTCTGACTCGCTGAATCCGGTCGCACTGGTGGATGCGTGACGGAGCCGGACACAAGATCATGGTACTGTTGCACAGTCTGTGAACTGTCAACCATGGGGAAGCGAGGAAGTACAGCGACAACCCGAAACTGTCTAGACTGTCTGGGTAGTACAGACAACTCCTTATTGGGTTGCTGAGGTTGCCGCACTGCGTCACAACAAGTCACCTCTGCTGGTTGTTGAACGTCTTCCCAGTGACACACTGACTCCGTAAAAAATCCTCTATCAAGGACTAAGCTTGGACTGCATGTCTTGCAACAAAGCCCAAGGTCTATGGGAGCATGTGTGGCAACAGACGGGGTTAGCGACTGAAGCGGAACCATTTACCCTCCCTGGAAGTATGTTATGCTTAAATAAAAGTCCATAGGAGGCTAAGCAGCTTAAGGCTCCTCTCCAAATGACAGAGTCCTCAAGGGAATATCAGAAGGAGGGAGAACAGCACTTTCTCATCTACAGGAACCATATCCGAGAAAAGCTAGGTTCTCTCAGTGAGGGTTTCACTGGTGCAAAAGCAGCAGACCAGAAGGCAACGTATGAAACTGCTTGACAGTCTGTGAACTGTCAAAAACTGAACTGTCAACCACAACAGGAGCGTGAGGACATACAGCACTGGTGTATAAGTAGCAGACCTGAAGGCAACGTCATGTAACTGTATGACAGTTTGTGAGTTGGCAACAACCAAAGTTGTGTGGGGAAGCCTCAACTCCTGACTGACTAGTTTGCTGCTGGCGAGTGGCGGTAACCACAGTGTGTTGCGGAGGCTGACACACCGTGTCAAAACACGGCAGCTTGTGGTAGCTCACGCACGGCAACGGAGTGCTCTGTGTGTGGGAGTCATCATACATCTGGCAGGGTTGACTTGTGCATGGGTGGAGGAGCTCTCACAACAAGAGTGTGAGAGCAGGAAGCCATGCCGGGCGCACAACCGTGGGAGGTGTAGGCCCACGGGTGGATCGTCAACCTTCTCCGCAGTCGGAGTGTGGGAGCTGGCAACAACAAAAGCAGAGTGCTGGAGCGTGGGAGGGGCTGCGGTGGGTTGAGGAGCATGCGGTATGGTATGCGGCTCATGCTGCATGGTATGCGGAGCATGCTGTAAGGTATGCAGAGCATGCTGCATGGTATGCGGAGCATGCTGTAAGGTATGCAGAGCATGCTGCATGGGCTGCGGAGAATGCCGCATAGTGCTGGAACCCGGCAGCTCTACAGAACCTTCCCACTGCTGATGCGGTAGCTCACGCATGTTAGCAGATGGTGCAGCAAGAACATGCGTCTGGCAGGGTGGACTGCGCATCGGTGGTGGAGCTCTCACAGGTGGAGGGTGGGAGCAGGCAGCCGCGCTGCCGCAGTATCTGCTGAGCGCACAACCTCGGCGGGTTGTAGGTTAACAGGTGCATTGTCAACCTTCCAGCATGATACTCCTGCATGAAGGAGCAAGCTGAGACTGTATAGTCTGCAGCATGGACCACTAGGGTCTATGAAAGACGGCAACAAACGGAGCTACTGTCCGTTGTGACTGAGGGTCTAAAACCGCTGGTGCGGCAACAGACGGAGTTACTGCCTGTTGCGGTACCACCTTGCCTCTCTTGGAAGGTGTGCAGTTGTCGTACTGCAGCAAGTCCGAACTGACCCAGTGGCTACACCTAGGCCGTTGGACTTGCGCGGAAGGGACCGACTTGCACTTAAAAGCTGCAAGATTTGGTCCATGGTTTCTGCGAGAAACCTCTTCCGCAGACGAGGAATAAATGGGCTCTCTCGTCTTTGTGTGGGTGGGGTGATCACGTCGGCAACGTGTGTAGATACACCCGAAACCACGGAGGGAAACGTCTGTTCGTTGATCAAGGCCTGTGGAACCCATAAGTCCTTCGACATTACTTCTCCCCTGGGCTTGGGAGCTTGTAAGAGGTATCGGACTAGGTGAACAACTGGCACGAACAGACGAACCCTCGAACGCAACACTGTAACACTTTGCGCATATCACTTTATCACTTTTGATTTTCTGTTTGCACTTATTTCACTGAACTCGAAACTTTAAGTGGTTGTACCTGAAACACGCAATCCTATCCTTCATTAAAAGGTAGTAATTGCGAAAACAGTATTACAATGTAACAGAAAAACATAATGAAAGATAAAGAATTCAGTGGCTGTAAAAGAGACTAAACACTAAATCAAATAAACTACGTTTAAAATCTCTCACCGCATAAAGCCTGGGAACAAGAATAAAACTCTAGAAACGTTTTACCTTCTTCCCCTATAGCGACTAGGGAGAAGAGCAAAAAACGAGAACAACGTTACCCGCTTGAACGAAACGTTTATCCTCCTCTCTCTCCCTCCGTCTCTATCTCTCTCTCTCTCTCTCTTGACTTAGAACCTGAGAGATGAGCCCAATTATATATATCGTTAAAACATATTATTTGTTAAAGGAAAAAAACTGAAAGGTTTCCCAAATAAAAAGTTCCTTTATTAGAATTAAAACCATTTAAGCTAAGAAAGAATGAACGAAACGCTAGAATCGGTTTACTCTTACTGCAACGTGAAACCGTGAAATACTCTCTCTCTATCGTAACGATAGAGCGCAAGTTGAACGTTCTGAACGTCAACAACTGCGGAGACTAAACAAAACGTTAGTTCAACTTTGAAAACAGTACGAGACTATCAAAGAAATTCTTTCAAAAACATTAAAATTAAAATAGCATAAATTCTTAACAGGAAAAACGATATGACGGGCTCAATGTTAATAAACTTCGGTTCCAAGTAAGGACCGCCTACTATTAGGAAAGGTCGTATATAAACAAACATAAAAATTAATTTTTATAAGTTTATAATAAATGGAAGTAAATCGAAGAGGCCTATAAATGGCGGAGAGATATAAAATAAATCTATAACTTTGTTAAGCAAAATTACCAAAAACCTAAACACACTTCCGTCTAAGGGAAGGGTGGGTATAAAAAGTGAAAGAGAGTCTATACTCTCTTCGACACCAACACTTCCGTCTAAGGGAAGGGTCGGCCATTTAAAAGTGAAAGAGAGTCCATACTCTCTTCGTCACCATAATTAAATCAAATTAATTCCAAAAGCTTGCTAAGCTAATGATAAAGCTTCCTGAATAGCGAAGGCTAAACTCTAGAGCAAATACATCACCAAATCGTGAACAATAACTCCAGAATCAACAGCGTATCCAAGTAGGTCTAGCCGGTGGCACGACAGAGGAAAAATTGAGTTCTTGTTGACAAGAAGTACTTGAGTACCTGCTCACAGATGGCGCTGTTGTGTACACCCCCACCTGTATAGCGATCGCTGGCGTATCCCGACCGTAGATTTCTGTCGGGCAACAAAGTTGACAGCTACATGATCATCGGGTAAGATTAATATTGAAAAAAATATTTTTCTCTGTATAGGTCTTTAGTGAAATGTTGGAGAGAGAGAGAGAGAGAGAGAGAGAGAGAGAGAGAGAGAGAGAGAGAGAGAGAGAGTTGTAAGAAGTTACAGGATTTTGATGTCTCAAAACCTTTAGTTCGTCCGGAAGTACTCCATTTGCTCTTGGGTAGAGCGATTTACCCTAAACGTTTAACGAATTTTTACGATCTTGTCTAACTTATTCTTGAACTCGTTTACCATGTTACTGTTTACTACATCAGCTGGATTTCTATTCCAACTATTTTCTTTTTTGTATGTAAAGAAATTGCCACATTGAATCCCGTTGTATTTTTTCATTTCCAGTTTGTATCCGTTACCTCTGGACTGATTTGTGCTAAGCATGAATAGATTGATGTAATCTACATTTATTATTCCTTTAGGAGTTTTAAGTGCCTCTATTAACTGTTCCCTTAGTCTTCGAGTTTGTAGATCAAATAAGTTCAAACGTTCCATCCTCCGTCTATATCCAATTTGCATTAGTGTTGGAACTAGTTTGGTGACCTTAGCTTCCAGTTTATCTACTGTATATTCTTCTGAAAACCTGGAGCCCAGAATTGGACTCTCTATTCTAGATGGGGTCTTACTAGTGATGTGTACAGCTGAATTTAGTGTCTTTATTTTTGTATTTGAATTGTATATTTATGTAACCCTTTAGTTTTTGTATTTTCATTTTAGCATTTATGCTCTGTTTGGTGAACTTCCAATCTTTGCTAATAATAATACCGAGATCTTCCTCCTGGTCCACTCTTTCTATTTTATTACCCAGTAGTGAATAATCTGTTAGTGGGTTACTATAAACTTTGTGCATAACTATGCATTTCCCCGAGTTTAAAGGCATATGCCATTTTCCGGACCATTCACCTAACTTAATTAGTTCCTCTCTTAAGGCTACTACGTCTTCTGAGTTCGCAGTATTTATTCCTAATTTAGTATTGTCGGCCAATTTGGATATTCTACTAGTTAAACCTAAAGCTTCTCCATTGATTACAACTCTCTGTTTTCTGTTTGTTAGCAAATCTTTGATCATTCAGATAGCTCGTCAATGATGCCTAGTTTTCTAATATTGGTCATTAATTTTTATGAGGAACTTTGTCAAAATCCTTTTGAAAGTCGGGGTATATGATGTCTATTGTCCTGCTTTTGTCATGACTGCTAAAAATGTTGCAGAAAGATTCCAATAAATTTGTCACACATAATCTCTTTCGTTTAAAACCATGTTAGCTGTCTATCAGAAGATTGTTCTACTATTGAATCTGCTATAATTGATTAAAAAATGTTGTAAGGCGCTGAAGTTAGACACAGGCTTGTAATTACCAGGTTCTTCTTTTGGTCCCTTCTTGTAGATTGAAGGAACATTGCCTAGTTTCCATCCTTGTGGTGCCTTTCTTTCGTTGGCTGTCTTTCGGAACATTTTGTTAAATTGTGGGGTTAGCTCTTTTTCTAGTTCTATAATCTCTCTTAGATGAATATCATCTTTATTTTCTTTTTGACTAAAACAGAGAGAGAGAGAGAGAGAGAGAGAGAGAGAGAGAGAGAGAGAGAGAGTCAAAGTCAAAATCTTTATTTCTATTATTACAATGGTTATTCTTTTGTTAAAACAAAAAAATATATATTAAAACAATAAGTTATATATAAGTTCCATTTCTAATGGATAGCTTTACATAAAAGATACATAATACTTAAAATATAAAATAGTATTACTTTAAAAACCTATACACACTGAGAGGGTGTAATTTGCTCTTTCAGATTAAAATTTTCAATAAATTAATATCATTCACAAATTAAGGAAAATAGCAACTTCAATCAGATGAACATAAAATTTCATAAAATTAAAAACTCATAAAACATCGGTGATAAAAATAAATAGAAAAAAATAAATCCATCTCATTCACAGTTTTTGTTTAAAAGATAATCTTTAAGTTTCCTTTTAAAAACGTTAGCACTTGAACAGTCCCTAATATTTTGAGGTAGCTTGTTCCAGGCTGATGGGCTCCTTATTACCATAGAGCGTGATCCGAAGTCAGTTCGGTATCTTTGTAGGCCTACATACAAGTTATTATTTTGCCTAGTTGAGGCATCCCTGCAATTACCGACATTTAAGAAATCATATAACCAGCTTGGGTATTCCTTTTTTAAAACTTTAAAAACAAAAACACAAATTTCATAGATATATTGATTTCTTAATTTTAACCATTGTAGTTGTTTGAGGACTGGGGTGATGTGATCATATTTTCTAACCCCCCTACCGCGACCCGAGCAGCAAAATTTACAAGTTTCTGGGCTTTTTCTAAGTATACGTCGTTAGTCCCTCCCCAGATTTTAATACAATAACTTACTATACTTAACGCTAGGCTTTGAACTATTATTATTATAATCGAATTATCAAAATGATCTTTTATTCTATTAATATACATCAAGATACCGCTCACTTTTCTACTTACTTCATCAATGTGATGATTAAATGTCATACATTTGTCCATATACAAAGCTAGATTTTTACATAATTGCTAGTCTTTACCTCTTCACCATCGCATCTTGTTATATTATTATCAATCTTGCTCATGTATTGTGAAGTACCTATAAACATGCATTGCGTTTTACTGGCATTCATTAGCAATCCTTTCCTTAAGAAGTATTGTTTTATTTCTAGTAAAATAAATTCTGCCTTTTCAATTAACTCCTCCAAGTTTTCTAGCGAATCAGAGAGCAAAACTTGGGAGTCGTCCGCATACTGAATTAAAAAGCAGTCCTTTATATATTTGGCCGTATCATTAACGTATATCAAAAATAATATTGGGCCCAGCACAGACCCTTGAGGTACACCATATTCAACTTTCTCTAACCTCGATTTGACATCGCCTAGTCTAACAGCTTGAGAACGATCTTGCAAGTAATCACCCAACCAAAAAGTATCAATATGGTGTTCTTTGCATGCTTTCAACAACTCTGTATGGTTCACGCTATCGAAAGCTTTTGAAAGATCACATAAAATTAATAGGGAAATATTCTTATTGTCAATATTCTTATATATTTCATCTGTCAACTTCATGAGCGCAGTCTCTGTGGATAAGCCTCTACGAAAACCATGCGGTGTATTGGATAACAGTTTGTTTCCTTCGAGATGTTCCATAAGCTGTTCAACTACGATTTTTTCTATAACTTTAGACAGGACTGGTAAGATAGAAACGGGTCTAAAATTGCCTGGGTCATCTTTATCTCCGTTTTCATGAAAGAGGTTAACTAAAGGATGTTTCCAAACAGATGGGTGCACACCAGTTACTATGGACGTATTGATAATGATCGTAACATAAAAATCAATCATTAAAAGGGAATCCTTTAAAAAACGAGAGAGAGAGAGAGAGAGAGAGAGAGAGAGAGAGAGAGAGCGCGCGCAGTGTTCCGTGAAAACTCATTCCAACATCTAAAACTAAAAACGACAGGACCTTGAGAAGTTAATCCGTGTTGAAATCCTCCTCCTCTCTCTCTCTCTCTCTCTCTCTCTCTCTCTCTCTCTCTCAGTTCAATGCTTTGTTTTATTATATATATATATATATATATATATACATATATATATATTATACATACAATTATAAATATATAATATATATATATATATATATATATACATATATGTATATATATAAATATATATCTAGATATATACATATACGTATATATAAAAATATTTTTATGTATATACATAATATGTATAAATATGTTATATATGATATAGATACATTCAACATACATATAAATATATGTATACACATATGTCATATATGATATATACTGACAAGAATATCGATATGGTAGTTTCGATGCACATTTCATTGACTTTTCTAATCAACCTTTTTATGATTTTATTGAATGATAACTTTAATTACATAAAAGAATACATCTATAACATGAGACGCATCTATATCCAGGTCACAAAGGAAAATCTAAAACACAGAATTAAAAATGTCCCACGAATAAGATTAAAAATATTAATTCATCACTTTCCACGTGGTAAGGACATGGTGAGGGGTAGATGGAGATGGTTTGGTCATGCTCTTCGCACTCCCCAAGAGAGATTAGTTCACTAAACTTTGAACTGGGCTCCACAAGGCACTAGCAGAGTTAGAAGACCCAGGCCTAAATGGCTGAGAACTATGAAGCGTGAAGTACTGTTGAAAAAAACCACAATATTATTCTGGAATCACCGTAAAAATATACTATTCTCGGCTGTATTTCAGTAAAATACAACAACCGTAATCTTACCATACTTTGTTATTATCTTTTACGGTTTGATGACCATAATAACACTCCTCAACGTCTATATTCGTTTATATAACAGTAAATGCCTGGCTTTTTATTCCAGGATTTTTACTGTATTTTTATCAACAGTGTAGGAGACGATGAATGGAGAAGTATTGATGTAAAAGCTCAAGATAGAGACGACTGGCCAAATCTAACCAAGGCCCTTTGCGTCAAGAGGAGGAGGAGGAGGAGGAGGAGGAGGAGGAGGAGGAGGAGATGATGATGATGATGATGAGGATGATGAGGAGGAGCGATTCGAAATGTATGTAACGCGATAAGAAGTGACGATGCTTTAAAATTTTTCTCTTGCTTATGAGAAAAGAGGAATTCATCCTTGATTATAACAATACAATAAGCAACAACACCAACAAAAACAACATTAACGGCACAGATAATGAAGATAATAAAAATCTCTTAAATAACTAATTTCATGAATTATATGCACACGCGTGCGCGCACGCACACACACACATATATATACACACACACACATATATATATATATATATATACAGTATATATATATATACATATATATATATATATATATACATATATATATATATATACATATATATATATATATATATACATATAT